>NW_018165229.1:541447-599526 GCF_001263595.1 Phalaenopsis equestris
AATAGCATAATCACTATCAGTTCACATCAGTTCGAATGGTTTCTCCCAGTTAGGCGAAACTATAATGGGGTTGTGATTAATTTTTCTTTTAATAACTCAAAGACATTTAAACAGTTTTCAATAAATTCATTTCTTGTTCTTTTCTAAAAGTTAGTATAGAAGTTTAGTAATTTTTGAAAAATATTTAATAAAACGCTTGTTAAAACCAACATGTCCTATAAAACTTCTAACATCTCTTACATTAGTAGGTGTTAATTTAAATATAACTTGAATTTTTGCAGGGTCTGTTTTCATACCATTTTCCGAAATTTTATGCCCTAATACAATTTCTCCTGCATCCCACAATTCCTCCTGCAACCATAAATTGACAGTTGATTCAAGTGAAGCCAATTTTTAATTAGGTATCTAAATTAGTTCTTTCGCATAACTCCTTCGCATAACTCCAAAATTTTTTAAAGATAATTTAAGCATGCGTCAAATGATTTTCCAAATACAGAGAAATCATCCATAAACACTTCCAATCCACCATCAATTAACTTACTAAATATAGACATCATATATCTCTGGAATGTTGCACGTGCATTACATAATCCGAAAGGCATTCTTCGAAAAGCAAAAGTTTTAAAAAAATTAGTAAATGTTATCTTTTCTTGATCCTTAGGAGCAATAGGAATTTGATGTTAACCGGTATATCCATTTAAAAATTAAAAACATTTCTGTCCGGCAAGTCTATCTACTATTTGGTCTAGAAATGGTAAAGGAAAGTGATCTTTCCTAGTGGCAGTGTTTAATTTTCTATAATCAATGCAAATACGTCACCCAACAACTTGTATGATAGGTATTAATTCATTTTTTTTGTCTCAACAGTCACTCCTTTCTTAGGAACACAATGAATTGGACTTACCCAAGCACTGTCTGAAATAGGATATATAATTCTGGTGTCCAACCATTTCAAAGTTTCCTTCTTCACTACTTTCATCATTAGGTTTAATCTTCTTTGTGGGTCAACTCTTGGTTTGTAATGTTCATCTAGTATAATTCTGTGCATACAGATTGAATGACTGATTCTCTTAATATCAGCTAAGGTCCAACCAAAAGCTTTCTTATATCTTTTTAATGTATCCAAAAGTCTTTGCTCTTGCAAATCATTTAACTCTGAATGAAGATAGGTAATGTAGATATGTAGATGAGTCTCCCAAAAACAAATACTTCAAGTGGTTAGGCAATATTTTCAACTCAAGTTCATGTAGTTTTATAATTGACGGAACTAGATTTTTATAAGCATTTCCTGTAATATCCAGAATCTCAAATCTTTCCTGAACATAATCTAATTCTTCATTTTCTATTTCGTCTAACATATCTTCATCTCTATTTTTAAAATGATCTTTCTCTTCAAAATGTTCTTTAAAATGTTCGTTCAATAGATGAATGTCTTCAAAATGTTCTTTAAAATGTTCGTTCAATAGATGTTCACTAATTTTCATGCAAAAACATTCATTATCTCTTTCAACAGCAGGGTATTTCATAGATTTCGCAATGTTAAAAGTAAATTCTTGATCGTTAACCCTCATAGTTAATTCTCCCTTTTGAACATCTATCATAGCTTTTCCAGTAGCTAAAAACGGTCTCCCTAAAATTATAGATATTTTTTTATCTTCCTCCATATCTAAAACAATGAAATCCACAGGAAAGATAAATTTATCAACTTTTACTAACACATCTTCTATAACTCCTTTAGGATAAGTAACTGAACGATCCGCTAACTGAAGAGTTACAGAAGGTGAGACTTCTCCTAATCCTAATCTTTTGAAGATTGGTAGAGGAATAAAAATAATGCTGGCTCCTAAATCACATAAAGCTCTTCCATAAAATTTTTCACTGATAACACACGATGTAGTGAAACTACCTGGATCTTTTAATTTTTCCAGAAGCTTTTTCTAAATAATTACACTACACTCTTCGCTAAGCGCAACAGTCTCATTATCAGTGAACTTCCTTTTCTTGTTCCAAATATTTTTCATAAATTTCACATAATTGGGCATTTGCTCTAAAGCTTCTACGAAGGGAATATTTACCGTTAATTTCTTAAGAATTTCTATAAACTTGGAAAATTATTTATCCTTTTTGTGTTGTTTCAATCTTTGAGGAAACAGTTGTGGAGGTTTCTCCACAGTAATTTTCATTAGTGTAAGTGGATATCTTAAATTTGGGTATTCATGATAGTTTTCTTTTTCTGTATCCACTTTCTCTTTTTTCCGTTCCTGTTTCTTTCTGCACTCTTTTTCAGCTAGGCTGGGAGGATACCGACTCTCACTTCGGAGCTCCAACGTTCCCCTCGCCTGAGGGCTAACATGTATACTTCAACACCCAAACGATAGGACCGAATCGAGGGGATTAGGGATTTTAGTCTGTCACTCTAAAATCTCCAATTCTGCGCCCGATAATTTTATTTTCCTATTTATTTGCATCCAACTTCCAAGGACTTTGACATTCACTTTAGTTGTAAAACTTAACATATTTTAACAAATCAATTGGCCAGATTGAAAGTAAATTAAGATCGAAGTGAAAAGATCATCACAACTTCTTTAACATTTTCAAGGCTCAACAAATTTAAATCACCATTTCACAAAATCTCAAGATAAGGAGAAATACAAAAGAAGCTACTCAGAACTCATGGGGAAGATGCAAAAAAACTCGAAATTTATATATAAAATCAAAGTCATACAAACTATAATAAGTAAATACCACTTATCTCTAATTCCTCCCCAAACAAACTCCTCGAAGTTCCCCTGAATATCTTCCTTTCCTTACAGTACATAGAATTCTTCTTCGAAGCGACAAGGAGGAAGAAATATCTCACTTTCCCTCCACTCTTACAATCTCACAAAGAATTCCTCACAATCTAACCCTAAATTAAACTCTCTACACTTTATACCCTCTACACTCCATCAACTTCCTCCCCCCCCCACCTCATTTTTTGGCCAAGAGTTTCTCTTAAAGTTGTAGAAGAGTTTTCCCAAGAGTTGCCTAAGCATCCCCTCAAAAATCATCCACATTCAATGCACCTGTTGAGATTACCGCTGATCTCGCCGTCGGCGGCCTCGAGGGCGTCGTCGGCGGCATCGAGGGCCTTCTAGAATATTTAATTCTGAACTGTCGCGAAAAACCAGTTGTCGGCGCCCTAGTTCAAATCTTCATATTTTGGTCATTTTTGCTCTAAATTGGCTCCTTTTTGCTGTAATGATCATAATTCAACATATCTGCAATAAAACATTAAAAATACCCTTCTTTAAAGTGTAATATCATCAATATTAGTATAAAATAGGTATGAAAATCTCAACATATTTTTCTTTAGTCAGAGGTCTCAAAGCATGAGTTTGGTTTCCTCATCCTACATAATTGATGAACAGACATCTTTTGTCTTAACCATTGTGTCACCGGCATAAAACAACTAAATATAAATATTTGACAAAAGAAGTAATTAGCACAAATCAAACAAATATAAAATTATCGTATTTATCATCCCCACAACAAACACCACTGCCCCCACACCACCCCAACACCAAACACCACTGCACCCGTTGCCACAACCCTACCAAACACCACTGCCCCACAATATGCCCACACCAAACACCATTGCACCGGTTGCCACAACCCTATCAAACACAACTACACCACAATATCCCTAGACAAAACAGCACTGCACCCACACCATTCTCAAACTAATCATTATTGCCCCTACACTATCCCCACACCAAAAACCACTGCTCCCATGGCACCCTGAGCACTAGTCATCAAACCACATGAATATAAACACATGAGAAGTGGGTGATATACTTGTAAATTTCTATGAAACTCTTATATAAATGCAAATAGATGCAATGAATACAAACACATGAGAAATGGGCCTTCATTGGAGTCAATTACTTTTCCCCCGAATAATCCTATCATCCTAAATATCTTTTTTCTCAAAAATTCTTATAGAAAAATTTCATCCAAAGAGCATACACCAACCCCACATAATCCAATCATCTGGCAAGGTCCATTTACATACATGACACAGAATTCTATTGAATTTACATATCTCACACAATAAAATTAATATTCATGCACACAACACTCAAACCTGCAAAATCAAATCATGGTGAACACCATTACACCATAAGCAACATAGTGAAATCATGGTGAAGCAATCAAATACGCACGAGTACGGTTGTCATCATCCCTCAAACGACAAAATATGAACTCAACTATCATGAATGTAAACACACAAAGAATTGTGCGCTGGGTCTGTAAAATTGTAAGTTCCCAACAGAAAAAAAAGCACCCAAGACCAATAAATAAACCAACTGTGTAATATGAAAGCAAGAAAAGGATGTTAACAAATGTCGAACCCTCCAATATCCCTTCTCAATGTTTTCACTCAAATATAAAAAATTATGATGACATCACAATCCATATTTAACCAAACAAATAGCAGCCTAAAAGCCCTGTTTATATATTGCTCCAAACAATTCTCAAATTCGCATTCACATATCACAAATCAATGAAGGAAGAAGAAAGCAAAAATGTCAAAAGCAAGACTTGTTTGATAATATGTAATCATTACTAAAAAGTAAAACCAACTTAAGAACCAGCGAAATCTATGCATTAACCTAAGACCGCAAATCTATCAAACAAATCACAAAGCATGTGGTGCTTTCTATGTAAATTTGGGGTTGTAGTCACTGAGAAAAGAGAAAATGCAAGTCCCCGTTGCTTTGTATGTAAAAGTCCAAAAAAAAATCACTGTGTGCAAACCATAAAACTCATAGAGCAAATCCACGAAGAAGAGATGAGAGGGAGAAGATACCGAAGGTATGAGGAAGAAAATGCTGGCAAAAAACCCTATCTAAATGTGTCACCGAGTGAAGATGAGGTAAGGAGAAGAAGCCCTAGAGAGATTGCTTACGGGATGAAGGGGAGCATGAGGGAGAACGCGAAAGGAAAAGTCACCATATAATGCAGAATAATCCACGATCAAATCGCAGTGTGGCTTCGCGGGCACGTTTAATAAACAGCACCGCACCGCACAAAACAAACAACCCAAATCGCGGATTGCTACCATCCCGCAGCCCCACAGCTACGCCAAACAAACCCTTAAATGGCTATGTTAGATCTATTTGACAACTAAAAGAGTTTTATCTATTATAACATCTTAGGCAAACGAGTTTTCTATCTGCTTGATCTTAGTTGACAAGAGTTAAAATGGTTATTTTTTGGATACGCATCTAGGTTGCCTGCCTCTACTACATCTCACGTTTAACCGAAAGAGAAAAAAATAGAAAGTGACATTTGTGTCTCCTATTGATGCAATCTCATACAACTCATCTGCCATGCAAACCTTCCATCCCATCATCGTAAATCTCTTTCACATGTCAGGAATATTGACATTTTCACAATACACCCAGCAAAATCTGAAATTCCCAACCTAAATCTTAATCTAAGAATTGCTCTTTTATCATTGTATTCCACACTGCGACCGGAAATGATTGAGCACATCATAAATAGGACCAATGGAGATGATCTCCTACTAGTGATGAACACAATTTTGTCTTGCCCAATATTTATAGACGGCCCAAAGTGTTATGTCATGAACTTCCTTTCAGGTGGATATATCCCATTGCCCTTCCATTGACAAAAACCACTATTCCAAGCTAGTTTAGGCTAGGTTGTCTCCAGCACCAAGCTCTAGCAACGTTACTGTTGACCTGATTTATTTACACCAAGAAAAGGACTTGGAAATATTTGATCAAGGTCTCCCATCATGACTATCCTAATGTTTAAATTAGTGAGATGAAAACACAGGGAAAGGTGGACAAATTAAATAATCAAAATTGGTGACTGCACTAGACTTACAGAAGAATCTAAATCAAATGCTGAAGATTTCATCTTTCCTGTGAAGTAAGCCTCATCCCATGGCTCTAGATCTGCACGTACATCATTATCTACTGTTCTCTTGTAATCCTGTACCAACTTAAACTCCTACAAAACAACAGGAGATCATATACCAGATAAGAAAAGATAGTAAAATAATCCAAAGTAAATTGTTCTTTCGTCCTAAATTATACCGCATCAGCCCTTTGCCTGACCGTATTGCTTAATGAGAGCAAAAAATCCATGACAACATTAGGTGATGCAGCCATATTTGAACGAATTGCAAATTCAGCATAAGATCTATACCCCATTATCTGCACATGTGAACACCACAGGAAAAGGTTATTTTTTTCATTTTTTTTTTAAATTTTTACGCATAAGAACCATAATAGATGATCACAAAAGCCATTTTAAACTCAATTAAAGCTGCACAACGATAATGTTCATGTTCTAGAAAAAAACGCAATTTACACTAAATTTAAATAATATTAGTGTTCGACCTCTTCCAAAAACACAAATGATCCACAAAAACATCACGGTGGGACAACTCTATGATTAATATTCTGTTTGTAAAGTACTCACAGGGAAAGATATTGGCAGTGTTTAGCTGGTGATACTAAATTCTTATCAATGTTTTGAGCGATTGATCCCCCAACGCCACACCCCAGCAACATTGAATCCTTGCCAACAGTTTGAATTATTAATTTCATAACCCCCACATCCAGAGAATTGGACTAAACCTGAATCCGCACACAAAAATACTAGATATGGCAAAACTAGCCCACATTCAAAGGATGCTAAAAAAAAGTAAAATTTACTGAAATGAGAAAGTTAAATGATTTTGAATGCAAGATGTTTTGAAGAAATAGAGATCATACTAGACTAATGAAAATTAAAAAAAACAAGCCTGCCTCAGGCATTAGCTATTTTGTTGCATAAATATTCACAGTGTTCCCATCAAAATGATGGATAATAATTCTAAAGGCTTTTAACATGGCAGTGCATATGACCCCTACTTCAATACTTAGAAAGATATGTAAAAAAAAGCATTGTCAGATTGTTGTATAAGATTTTGCATGCTTAGATCTCCTGTCATCAATCACACCCCAACTAACCCTCCTGGTAGAGTCAATCGTAGTGCGCCGGTGGCTGGCAATTTGATCAGACCAACTCTCACCAATACTCATCCTAACTTTTATAATCGAGACCCGGCGGGTGATGAATTAGTCTAACTGGATCACCGCAACAAACGTGATACATTGCATTTCAAATACATATTCGGAAGCATGAAGATCATATCATCCAAAATATGAAAACTATACAGAGCTATTAAATCCAATATAACAAAAATAGATACCCAAACTATATGTACAACTCCCAAAAATATCGTGCAAAAGCTACACAAAGACACACTTGACTACTTGCCTCGGTGATTGTTGCCCCTACCAGGAAGGCAACAATGATGAGCAACAACGAGTTCAAAGAAATAATCAGGGCTAACATAAGATTTTATACATGAAAAAGAAACAATGTGCATGCTCATATAAAACTATATATCTCTACACACAAATCATAACATGCTGGCGCAATAAAAAACATGAGAAGATATCAAGTACATGTATAAAAATCAACTGTATTATAACATGCAAGTTGTAAACATGGAATCATAAATAAAAGCATGTTCATTTTTATCTTAACAATGTCATTTCATAGAAGCCATATCATAATAGCACCACTTATTTATCGTATGGGGTTCAACTATTTCCATATTCTTTCATCATGGGTCGTCACTCTGCCCCAATTGTCATATAAACTATCGATAAAGATTGGGCTTCCCCCAACATAGCAGTTATTGTCAACCCCCTGATATCACAGTTTTCTAGCATTCAATCACCGCCTGATTCCAACGGTTCTCAGAGCTTCATTCTCATATAAATATCAGAAATCGGGAATACTATATCCCTGCACAATATACTTGCAAGCACTAATGTAATAGTCTGCCCTCCTAACATTCTTTGTACATTTAAATTGTCATTACTCTATCAAGCATTAAACATTACATGTATCATAGGCATAAAGCATAATAAATGAATACCTGCGGACAATTAATAGCATAAACTTAATCATCTGCAGCATACCATAGCATATGTATCATAAGAGAAGTAAAAATGCATTAATACATTCAATTTCACTTATCCATTTACAATATTCAAAAATTCTAAATGCATCGATGTCAAAATAAAAATCATATGAAACAAATATAAGAGTATTTTACTTAAATTAGCATAAAATTACTTTACATAACGAGACGAAACAACCCTTTGACGAATACCACACGCTTGTCTCGAGCTCACCGCCTCGTAAAGACAACCTATGGCTTGCAGACAACATAAGGTTTCATAAAATTTAGCTCAAAACATAAATTAACTCAAAACATGCATTGATTGTCAAAGCATACCTTAAAAGGGCTTCTTGGCATAATCAGTCCATCCAAAACTGCTTAGTTTCCTTTCTATCACCACCAACCACACTTCCCCTACGTTGATTTCGTGCTAAAACGCTTACGGAAGCTCACAAAGGACTTTCGACACTTCTGGCACATAATCAGCACATATGAAGGCAGCCAGAAAGAAGAAAAAAAACGAAAAAATGAGGCAAAAGTCAAAACAGAAGTGTGAGGAAGGAAATGAATACTTAGAATGGCGAGAGAGATTCAAACCCTTGGATTTCACCCTGGAGCTTTGAATCGCGGGCTGCGACTATCCAGGTGTCAGTCGGTTCGTTGCTAGGTCGTGACTACAGTACCTGAGTGCACTTCTGTGCTGGAGTTCGCGATCAACGATGAAACCGCAAGGGAGAGGGGAAGGGAATCGGGAGAGAAGGAATTGCAAAGCATGGGACTCCTAGTCAACCGATCGAAAGGATTAGAAGGCATGGATGTCGGTTGTGAACAAAAACAGAGGATTAGGGAGAATTAGTTAACGATTAATTAGGTTCAATAAGTAGCTAACCTCAAAATTTTATTTCTTCTAATTCGTTAACAATTCATGCATGGTACTTTATATGGAATTGATTAGTTTCTTGCGTAGAATTTAGTAAAATTATTTCGATCAAATTTCGTAGGATGAAAATTTTGGGGTACTTTTAAAATTATGTCGTACTTTACCTGGTATCTTAAATTTGGGCATTACATCATCTGTGCTTCTATTTCCATTTCAGTTATTAGCTATAATTTTAAAAACAGAAAATCCAACGAACTCAAATTAACAACTAGATTGATTAGAGTTGGTTGAACTACAGATATGAATTCATATTAATTTGACAAATCAAGAAAAACTCATTAGACAAACTAGACCTAAATGAAATGGATGGCTAGTTGAACCAAACTCTAACCATAATAAAATGAGGGAGATTGGGGAATGCAACTCCTAGGCCATAGTTCACACCCAAAAGATCAAGTGAAAGCAACTTACAGTACATCCTTTTACCCAAACCATTTTTCACTTGCCCTCTAATATGAATTCATTAGATTTATGGTTCACAAATACAATAGTTAAAAAATAATATTAAAAAGACAGACCTATCAATTTTTCCATCAAGGGATCAATCCACAGCTATCTTCATTCCTTATTTAGCAAGCAAATCCATGGCCGATTCCAACTATTCAGTTATGCTAGCTAGGCAACAATTAATAGCCCTCCTCTTTCTAATTTAGCATATGAAACTATCGCTCATTGTTTTCCTTAATTGCATATGATTCCCTGCCACATTATCTTCTATATTTAACAGCCCATTGCTATAAATTCAAGGTAATTTCAACACTCCCCAACAAAATGAATGGCAGAGATCTGTTATTCCCAATTTGCTTACAATATTTTTGGGAGCAGAGTTGCAAAGTCATTTGGTGAATGTGTAAGTGAGTTTGTTCTTTGTTAGAACATACAAGAGTACAAAGAAATCCGCTTTTCTTTTTTTGTTATGAAATGCCTATTCACCTCCACATATTTGATTAAGTCATGTTGAACGGATTACGAACATAATTGATGGCAAACCTATCGTCACAAAATATCCTCACAAAATATCCTCACATATGGCAATTCATTTGCTTTAAATCTTCTAATATAAGTTTAATCCATAAAATCTTACAAATACCTAGAGTAATTGCTTTATATTCAGATTGAGCACTCAACCCAAAGACCACAAATTGTTTTTTGTTTCTTCAAGTTAAATAATTTCCACCAAGCTTCATATTCCTTATTTACATGCCTCTGTAGCAATAAAAGCACATGAACAAGAAATATAAAAATAGTTACTAATCAAATTCTTCTTTTTTAGTTAATCTGCATTGGCAGTATGCCCCAGATATGTATTAGCTATCTCATAGTACTTTCCATGATGGTTTCATGTCCATTTGAATCTCATCGAGAGTAGCCATATTGAGATACCAATGCAATAAACAAACAAAAAAACAAACAAAAAAAATTTAGAATGAATAATTTCAATATAATCAACTGCACTTACATAAATATAAGACAACATATGTAATATATAATAGGCAAGAACTGATGCGAACTAGAAGCATTTTGGCAAATCGTTTTGTAAATTATCACAATGATTAAATTCAAAAATCAAATATGACTTGTAACAAGAATGTGATACATAATATCTGTCTCATAAAACCAGAAAGACATTTAGAGTGAATCATCATAATTAGAATCAACATCAACATTTTAAGGTACATCACCAAGCTAGCATCAGTAACACTAACTAGAAATCCACTATGATTCTTTTTATTTTCCAATCACGAGCATTCAAACTATTTTATTCGGATTTCAAGTTACAATAGATTCTAGCAACTCTAACCATTTTCATCTGTGTACTATCTGTAATCCATCGACAAGGATTGTTTGGTTGAGACAATTTGTAATGTAATGTATTTCTTTTGTAGGGATTTTAGAAAATTATGTGTTTGGTGCAAAGAATTACAAATATAATATAAAGTATGAATGAATTTGTAATTTAAAACTTAGTTCATTTTAGCTGAATTTAGAATTCAACTGATTTAGTCGAATTTGTGATTTACACCATTTATTAATGTAAAATTTTATTGGTAGGCCGCCCCTGCATGCCGCTTGTCGCCACCCCTGCATGCTGCCTGTCGCCGCCCCTGCACGCAGCCTGTCGCCGCCTGCCATCACTGCCCTACGCTCGCCGTTAGCACACCGCCTTTCGTAGTTTGTCGTCTTCAATCCACATGTCGTTGTCTAACATTAGTTGACGCCCGTTGCTCGCACACCGCCAGTCACCTGTAGTTCGCCATCCACACACAGTCAACCACCCGACACCCGTCACCCTGCCACCCACCACCAACCGCCAGTCGATGTCTGTCATCCGCCGTCCTGCCACAATCTACTATTGTCGTCCACCATTTGCCATC
The DNA here is from genome assembly GCF_001263595.1 of Phalaenopsis equestris. Taxonomy (NCBI): domain Eukaryota; kingdom Viridiplantae; phylum Streptophyta; class Magnoliopsida; order Asparagales; family Orchidaceae; genus Phalaenopsis; species Phalaenopsis equestris. The sequence continues at coordinate 552,801 of NW_018165229.1, forward strand.
GGCCACCGCTCGCTATCGCCTGTCATCGACATCCACCTTTTGCTGCAACTGGTCGTCCTCTGCCATCACCGGCTACCACCGACATCAATTGTCAATCAAGGTTGTCGGAAGCAACTTGCACTCGATAATAACATCTATATTTTAAAATACATTATTTTCAATCTACTTCATACCAAAAAGAATATAAAAAGCCCTAGATTTATTTATAATAAAGCAAACAACTCGAAAGTATTTCAAACACAATACAATATTTTTGTATTACATTCATTTTACACCGCATTACATTTTCAGCAAACCAAACAACCTTAAGTTTATACCGCTTTTACTTGGTGCTTTATCCATCGATCCCATCACTAGCTTTTACTAACAACCACTACTCAATTAGAGTTTCAATTAGAGTTTTTACTATACCTTGTGCATTCATAATTATTACCCACATGATCCTTCCTATCTTGGTTTATGGCAATTTTGTCATTCCCGTTCCCATTGCAGTTCAGTTTGTTTAATTTATCTGTCATCTTCAGCACTATCGTATAAAACTAGACAGGGTTTGACAAGCAATTTATTTATGTTCAAAACTGCATTTGGTCTCACTTTTACTTTGGGTTAATCTTTTCAAAGCACTTCTGCATTAGCTTAAACAACAGCTTTTGCTTTTCAACTGATTTCAAACAATTCAAGGTTTACTAGGCTCCTTGTTTAATGGTGCCACCTCTTATCACCTTGGAAAACTCCCAATTGTATCAATTCACTTTTACAACATTATCCACAACAAAGTAATGCTTGATGCACGTGAAATAATACTTAAAAAAAAAACTTCTCAAATTATCCAGATTATATAATTGAATTTTCAACATTTAACATAACCTTACATATAAGCTCAGAAATCTAGGTTTATTATTTACAAATTTGTTTAAGATAACAAAATTGACTTACCTAAGCACAGTTTAGAGACTTAACATACAAGATGACTCAACATGGGCTACATGACATTCTTGGCCAACAAATGGCGTTTTTATCCCTAAGCGTGTGCAGGAGGTATTTCAGCTGCTGCAGTTCAAGCATGGTAGAAATAAATTCTCTTAAAAATTGCAATTACTGATATTTAGTCATATAGTTTAGGTGGAAAGTAAAGTATAGAAAATATGGGCGAAAATAGCAGATCTTCACCTTAGCAAGTTCATGGCGAGTTGATATAAGCTTATCAATTACAAAAAGATTGGCGTAGGGGACAGAGTTTCCTCTTATGTAAGCTTGCTTCCGTACCTGAATTGATATACAGAATATATATATATATATATATAGACACACACACACACACGCATTGATAATATTGTTCATTTTGAAATATATATATATATTTATGCATTCGGTCAAAATCTATAATTTGGTTAAGAAATGAAAATTCACGTAAATATTTGCATAATCATAAGGGCTTAATGAGAAAAAATAAGATCCTGATTTTGCAATGATTCATGTTGGACCTAAATAGTTTCATCATGTTCCAACCTGCACTTTAATGGTGAATATCAAATAAGTACAGACTAAATTAATGAGGTGGAACTAAGAATAAAGGAAAGAATCTACATAAAAATTAACTGACTTTTAATTGCATTCCTTTAGCTCATGTGAGCCAAATAAATTTAAATGCATCTTATACATCCAGTTAGAGATATATCAATAAATGGTTATTTAGTTCGTCAATTTTGATGGCTAAACAACATGAAATAGAACTTCTACTGAATATGGATTTTTTAACATCTGTGAACTCAAGTGGCAGATCATTTATGTCACTATATCAGCAGCATATTTACCAGTTTCCATAAATATCCCCCAGAAAGATGAAGATCTTTACAAGTAAATGAGAATGATGTCTGGGATTCTTTTTATTTATCTAAAAGCAAGAAAGAAAGAAGGCCAATCCTTCATCTTCCCAATAGCCAAGAAACCCAAGAGGAGAGGAGATTGAATATAACTCCACCTAGTCACGCTATCTACACCATACCCATCCTTAGGCTGTCCTAGCAACTGTTGGCTTTGTTGTCCATTGCTGGCAACCAAGCTACCAAACATGGCTGCCTTGCCAAAGCAGTTGGCCATAGGCCACAGGCCACAATTGCATAAAGCTAGTTTCAGGCCACTGTTGCACGTGCCGTATTGCCGCAGTCACAAATGACCTGAAATATAGTCTATAGCATCAAAAATACTAAAATTTGGATTACGATGATCATTTTGAATTTGTATATATATATATATATATGTATATATCTGTGAACTACGGGGTCGTCTGCTTCGTCGAGGCTCTGCTAGGGTTTCGCCTCAAGGGGAAACCCTAATCTCTGCTACCTAATTACACGCTTGTAGAAGAAGGGGAGTACGACCCTCTATTCCGACGTCTATTTTGTCGAGCCTCTAGGGCCAATCGTGGTCCGTCGCCTGTAGGGCCAATCGTGTTGCTATAGGGCCGATCGAGCTACGCTGTGATGCTCGCGTTTCTGCTGTTTCGACCAGTCCTGCGCCTTTCGCGGTTTTGACGATCCGACGCTTCTGGTCGCGCTTCAAATCGGACCGCTGGTTTCTTTGGCTTTTGCATCTGCGGACTCAAGGATCGTCATTATGGCGCTTTCTTATTCTTCGGTTGATCCTGGCAAAGCTTCTTTCGCCCACGTGGTGGGTAATCATCTTGCGGAATCTACTATTGTATTCCCCTCAAGCTACAAGGAATATCGTGATGGTACGAGTAATTGTCATTTTCTTAAAAAGGAAAGTAGGAAGAGTAGGAAAGCAGCACTATTTTTCTCTAATTCAGAAATTTCAACCCTAACTAAGAAATTCAAGTTCGCTCTTATTGAGAAATTTCAGTGGGGGCACCCACCTATGGAAGTTATCAGAAAAACTGTTGACGATTTCAAACTTGTAGGCAATTCGAAAGTGAGACTTTTTTACGGAAGACATGTGTTGATTCAGTTAACCCTAGCTGAAGACTATGCTCGAATTTTCTCTAAAAAATATCTCAACATTGCAGGCAAGTCAATGAAGTTACTCAAGTGGTTTCCTGATGTTGGTCAAACCATGAGTCTCCTACTGTTTCGTTGTGGATTAGTTTACCTGGTCTCAAATTGCATTTCTTTAATCATCAGGTTCTTTATTCTATCGGAGTCATACTTGATGATCCTATGAAGCTAGATATGCCCACCTTTAACCTAACCAGGTCTTCTGTGGCCAGAATACTTGTGGAAAGAGATGTGACCTGGGCACAACTCACAATGGATATTGGCAACCAATTTTCATGGAACAAAAATCTTTTTTATTGTATCCACTGTAAGGTGTTTAGGGATACACTTGATTAATGTCACAGGCTTCATCCAAACTTGAAAGCTAAAGCTCAAGCAAACAAAGAGGGGTCTAACCCCATTGCTATGGACACATCTGCTCAATCTGAGGAGGAAGTAGGATTTGCCTGTGGATGCCTGTGGATCCCCCCTTGCCAACACCGTAGTTCCTGATGAAGAACACAATACTACAGGTACAGATCCAAAAGTGTTTATACCACTCACTGTTATTGAAGAATGCCCACTTACTTGCCAGGACACACGAGAATGCTTCTGCTCCCATGATCCAATAAAAGATCAACTTGTACAACAAGTAGTTGCTTCTAATGTTCAAGAACCAACACATGTCTGACACACTTTAAACCAATCCACTGACCAGGCGAGTCAATCTTCGGATGAGGAATGACAAGTTTATTCCAAAAGAAAGAAGAAGAATGGAGACAGGCTCGAGCTCGGAAATTTATTGGATGATACATTGCTTACTACTAGCAATGACACTTAACTCACCAATTTATTAGTTGACTCCTTCCCTAGAGCTAGAAACAGAGGCAAGGCAAAATTGGGTCCCTCTTTAGTTACCTGATAATCCGGATTTTGATACTTTTTTGTTTTTCTCTTTTTTAGGTCTCTCATGTATTTTTTCATATTTTCTCTTTTTGGAACCATTTGCATGTGGTGGTTATCGTGTGAGCAGGGCGTCATGTTTGGGCCCTCCCACACAATCTATCTGTATCCTACTTTCTTTTTAATATATTAGTCATTTGGCTTTCTCAAAAAAAATATATATGTATATATAAACATATATACATATACAGATATACATATACATACATACATATATTTTTTTTGGAGAATATACATACACATACATACATATACATACATACATACATATATATATATATATTAAAAGAATGGTCGGAAGCTATTATACAAGCCCCGACCATTCCTCATGTGCCAATGACTTCGAGTACCACATACTATACTCGGGGGAAATCGAACAACTGAATATATATATATATATATAGTTGTTTGTACGTATGTGTATCTGCCTATCTGTGTGTATGCATGCATGTACGTACATACATAGGTCTATCTATATGTTTGTATGTATGTAACTTTAAATATATTAACCTATATAAATTATATTATAAATAAGCATTTATTATAGTAAAGTTTATTTAATATTAATATTCAGTGCATTAACATTATTGTAGATGAAACTAATGCCTTGTAGCTCTTGGATGAATTTTCAATGCACCTTTGCATGGAATAGATAATGAGATAGGGAAAGGATGTTATGGTTTAACATGAATGCAATATAATTATACAAGTACTACATATATATATATATATATATATATATATATATACTTACATTGAAACTGTAATAACCAATTTTTGAGAAATTTGATAAATTTCGACTAAAAATGTACTTCAATTTTCACACCCCTCAAATTTCTATCGAAATAAAGTTATAAAATTTTACACTAAAAATCAATCAATTCCATATAAAGCATCATATATTAATATGAATAGATTGAGGTTGCGTTTGGTGCAGCTTATCTGCCGTGTCTGCGTTTTCAAAACGCCACCATGGAGTTTGTTTTCACCGTCTTCAGTGTGTTTCACAATACATTGTTTTTGTTTTGTAATAAACTTCGTCCACGGGGTCGACCCCGCAACCCGCGTTCGAAGAAAATGCTTTACCTCTCTGCCCTCTCGTCGTGCTTGCCCTCACCTCATGCCCTAGGTGCCTCCTTGATCCTCTCTGCCCTCATCCCATGGATTTCGATCGCTCCCCCGTCTCCCTCTCACGCGCATCTCTCACACTTCTCTCTCGATTGTTGTCTTTCTCCTCCTCTTCCTCTTTGTGATCTGTGGTTGTGGTACACTGTAAGTACTATCGTTGCCTTAAAATATGAAAGACCGGCATATTATATGATCTCTTATAGACTCGCATACGAATTATATTATTTTCATTAGATTACTGTAGTTTAGTAGTGTGATTACTCTATGTTATCTTTCAATAACTTATTATGTTACTTTAATATTATCTTTAAGTTTTAAATATTTGAACAAGATTAATAGAAAATGAGCAAATGTATACAAAAGACGAGAGCATGAACAAGAAGGTACAATTTTTACATATTAATTTTTATTGAATCTTTTAGTGATCTTTTATGTAAATTTTTTAATATTAAATTGTTAGTAATAGAATTAGAATAACAGAGAATTGGTTTCCACCATCTAACCGACCGTTCTCATCTTGGTTAACTCCAAGCCCTGAGTCGGGTCGTGACAGAAGTGGTATCAGAGCAGAGGTTTAAATAACATGAGTTTTAATGAAAAAGTCAATAGAAAAATTGGATTAAGAAATAAATAAAAGAAATTAAAAATTTTAATTGAGTCTAATTAAATTATATTGTTGTTTTTTTCAGAATTATGAATGATCTAAATGAAGATATTAGAGATGAGAATGTAGAATCTGTTGTACCGCAGAATATCATAGTAAGTGTTGGTGTTTTCTCTGATATGATAAATGTTGTGACTCAGTTGATTAAGAATTCTCAATCTAAAGCAAGTAGCAATGGAGGATCACGAATGGATAAGTATTTGAAGCTCTTTCAAGATATAAGACCACCTTTATTTTCTGGAGCAAAAGGGTAAGTGGAAGCAGAAAACTGGTTATTGAAAGTGGCGAAAATCATAGATGACGTGTCTTGTCTACCAAAGAGGAGAGTTACCTTTCCCACTTCTGATTTTGAAAGGGAAGCTGAAAGATGGTGGCAAAGTCAGAGGCAAGAGAAGTTCGGAGGTGAAACCAGCCACTTGGTTGAGTGGGACGAGTTTGTGAAAACCTTCAGAGATTGGTTTGTACTATTGTCGCTAGAAGACAAATGCAAGATAAATTTATTAGGTTCGTGCAAGGAGATTGATTAGTTATGCAATACGAAATGAAGTTTACTATGCTATCGAGATACACACCCCAGCTTGTTCCAAATTCATAGGAGAAATGCCACAAATTTCTTTCCGGAATGAAAGATTCGATTAGGCGGCCACTAGTCTCGCTTGGCATTGAAGTCTATTCAATACTAGTGGAGACTGCTAGGAGAGTGAAGATTGATTTCTAGCAGACTCAGAAGCATAGAGAGTTGCACAAGAGGAAGAGTTCAGAAGAAGAGGCACCAACATATCATTAAGGAGAAACAGAGTCTAATGGGAAGAAGATGAAGTCCTACACTGATGGAGCTATCAGTCAGACTAGCAGTAGCAATATACAGCCCTGTGTTAAGTGTGGAAAGCAACATCATGGTAAATGTTTACTTAGGTCAAAAGTGTGTTACTTATAAAAACAGTCTAGACATCAAAGGAAAATTGCCCTAATGTTGTTCAGAGATCCGCTTATATGTTCATTCAAGAAGGGATCCAGCTCAGAGGAATTTTCAAGAAGGATCTATTTCGAAAAGTGGTCAGAAGAGCCAACTAAGGCAGATGTATATACAGATGCTAACACTATGGCTCGTAAGGAGCAACCAAGACAGAACATTCGCCCAAGAATTTATTCCTTGACTCCTCAAGAATCAGAAGAGTCTGTTGCCACTGATGCTGACACAAAGTTTGATGGATGATTAGTCTTTTGGGTGTTATGTTTGATTTCTCAAATACATGTATAGTTTATCATATATGTTTTAGTTATCATTTGACAAGAAATAGATTTTTTTAATCACATTTGTTTCATCTTTATAGATGATGTGAAATTCATGAATTTCGAGGATGAAAAATTATTAGGAGGTAAGAATATAATAACTAATTTTTGAGAAATTTAATAAATTTTGACGATTGAAAACCTCAAATTTCAATCAAAACAAATTTATAAAATATACACAAAAAATCGAACGATTCCATATAAAACATCATATGTTAATTATGAACAAATTGAGAGATAAAAATTTGAAGTTAAAAGTTTAATTAATCTAATCGAACATAATCAAATTATTAATCTTGTATGATTATATTTCCCACTGACATTACCCCATGCGTTATAGCTTCGGATGGTGTCAAATGAAGGGAATTCTTATAAAAAATGAAAGACTAGCATATCATATGATTTCTTATAGACTCGCATACATATTATATTATTTTCCTTAGATTACTGTAGTTTAGTAGTATGATTACTTCTGGGTTATTTTCCGATAACTCATTATATTGTTTTAATATTATTTTTTAGGTTTCAAACATTTTAACAATAATAAAAAAGGAGCACATCAACAAGAAAGGTACGATTTTTACATATTATTTTTTATTGCTTCCTTGAGTGGTTCTTTTATGTAAATTTTTTAATGTTGAATTGTTAGTGATAGAATTATAATAACAGAGAATTGATTTTCACCGGTCGTCTATTTGTTCCTGTTTGATTAACTCCAAACCCCTGGTCGAGTCGTGACAAAAACATCTAAACAAACAAACAATTCCTTATTTTTTTATCTCAAAACTTATAGGCTAGCGGACAAAGAGTTGAGAGCAAGGCCAAAGGACAAGACAAAAAAGGCTAGATTTTGGTTTTGGTGAGGATTATCAGTTTTTTCATATTTCTCTAGCAATTTGATTTTGTGATAGAGTCAGTAGGCATTGAGGCCTGTACGAGGAAAAATCATTTTGAAAAAAAAAAACTTATATTGAGTTAATTTTATTTAAACTTAAGCTATATGATAAAAAAAATATTGTATTTTAAGAAATATTTAATTTCTTCAAAGATCAATATTTTGCAATGATGTATGCGAGTAAGCTTATCAAGCTTCAATCGTTGGCTGTGTAGAAATTATGCTACTTTGATCATAACAAAAAACCCAAGACGAGCCTTCTTAAATAAAGACTATACCTTTGGATCAATTTCTTGATGGCCCTCGAATATAATTCGTGAAGAGGATCGTTAGTCCCTAATTACGCTTCTATCCTTCTTAAATTTATTTTTATTTTGTAGTAAGAGTGTGTGTTTGTGTGGGACAGAGTGTGTGCGCGCAAAAGAAAGATAATATTGCAATAAGTTTTTTTTCTTTTGTTTTATTTTTTTTCATGATATTAAATAAAGGTTAGGGTGTTTCTTCTAGCTTTTGTTCTTATAATCTAAGTTTAATATTTATACTTCCAATCTTATCCCACTTTTCAAAATTTACTTTTATTCACTATGTCAAGATTATTTGACTTATCTTCAAAGGAGTCGAGCATAATTAAGAGTGAAAATCTCACATAAGAACTCCAAATATTTCAATCAACTCATCTCTTGAACAAGTAAAATTATCTTAAATAATCTAAATTGTGAAAGTCGCTATAAGGAAAAAGGGAAATATTCAACAATTTCTGGATCTACCTCCGGAGTCCAACAACCCAAGCTCATAATTTAAAAAGAAACGAATTTTGTGATCATAGCATGGTTGTAAAACATCATCTTACCAAAGATCAGTGGATCTTTTATGTTTATCAAAATAGGTTTGAGATGCAGTTAAACAAAGCTACTCAAATGTGAAAGAAGCTACACTCATCTAAGAAATTAAGACAAGCCTCGCCACCATCAAACATAATAACATTTATGTGATTGAATACTTTAACGCCGTGAAAATTTATTATTTTAAATTGGACTACGACCAAGATCTCAAGTTATCCTAATGTGAGGATGAAATAATCCTCAAAAAATTCTCGAGTTTCTGACATGACTCAATAATGAATTTAACCAAATTCAAATTTAAATCTTAAGCATAGAAAATCATCATCTCTAACTGAAGTATTCTATCTTGTACAAGCTAAAAAAGAAGAAAAAAGATGATGATAAATGATTCGACCTCGAGATATCTGTCATGATAATTTATGAACTCAAGGTAAGAGATTTTCTCACAGAAAATGCTTGAAAAGAATGATTTCAAAGGCAATCTCTAGTGCAACTACAACAAAAAAAAGAACATATCAAAAATAAATGGTGAAAACTTCATCAAAAATCTCAAGACTATACATGAAATAAAATTGAAAATAAAAATGTACGGACTTGCCCAATGGAACCAGAATGACTCAATTAGAAGAAATCGTCAAACTAAGAAATTTTCTTAATTCAATAGAAAAGCCAATATGACATACTCTTATGTTCAGAATGTTATAAATTATTCTTATACGCTTCTAATAATTTTTTTCCCTTTCTATATCTTTGATTCAAGGGTCACTGGCAGATGAAAAAGCTCGTCAATATATTTCAAACTTAAAAACTTTTCCTAAGTAATAAGAAAAAAAATTATAGATGAATCATTAACAACTATTGAAGGAAAGAGAAACGCCTTAATTTCTCCAACTTAACATTCAAAAACATATTATGTCTCATACCATGTAGTTAACACATCGTCTATTCATAAATTTACCAAATAACACAATTAAAAATCATCATTTTAGATGTTTCTTTCTTTTTTCTATAAAAATAAACATTAAATACTTTCACCTTTAAATTTATGAAATTGCTAAATAGCCTCGTATTTTAATGAATGTAACACTAAACCGTCTAATCGTTTTGTGTTAACTCGTTCTGATATTTTAAGGCCCTCTAAAAATCCCAATAAATCTAGAACCACTAATTTTGTTATGTTCATTAATGACTCTATTTGATTGACATGGGTGCATTTAAACAAAAAACCGATGCTAGCACTATACTCACTATATTTATTGTGAAAATAAAAAATCAATTTAAGTATAATATTACTTTTTCTAGATTGACAATGATGGTGATTAGTTAATTCACATAAGAGTCATTCATTCAAAGAGAGGGTATTATACACTATTTGTTAGAGCCCTGATATCAAATAAAACTTTCCATTAATATTATTATTAACACACCCACACACATATATAATTATTTAAATTAAAGTTATTAAATTTTATTGTAATCAAAAAAGGTGTAGAAGGGTGATAAATTCTCGGATTTGAGGAAGGCAATGAATCTTAAGGTCATAAGGGTTATTGTGTTTAATCATTCTTACATATTTAAATATTTAAAACCTTTCTTTTAAAATGAAATTCTTATAATTATATACACATTTAATTGATTTAAGTGCTAGAGAGTGAAGTGAATGATTAAACTATTTCAGAGGTTCCTTGAAAGCAAAGGTGAATGATTATTTTCTTTTATGCATTAAATTAATACTTTAGTAAATGAATAATTGCTTTATTAAATGGTTAAAAATAAGTTTTTTAGTTATACCTTGCATATTGAAAGTTTCAAATGACATAAGAGATAAGAGAAAAATAACTTACAATGAAGATACATTTTAAAGATTTATTAAACGATTAAGTCATCCAGGATTACCCCAATATGATTTTGATAGAGAATACGATGTACCCATGCACGTTAAAGAAAATGATGAAGGTGTACCTTCGAGCACAATTTGAGAGTAACTTCACATACAATTTGACGGTACATTCTGGTACATTTTTTAGGGTGTCGTCAGACGGTTTTGAAGATACCTTCAAGTATGACAATAACTCTGTTTTGACTATTAAAGATGTTAAAAATGATAAATCCTTAAAGTTAAACGGGAATGAATAAATTCAATATAAAAATTTTAAAATTTATAAAAAAAATGAACTACATTTTCTTTTGGTCATTCATGTATAACATAGCATAAGAATTCAATGCATATTAAATTATAATTACTCACTAAGTCAAACTTACAATTGAAGTTAATGTTTTTTTCAAGAGAAAAAAAACTTTAAGTAAATATGTCTGATTGGAGAGATTGAATTTAAAGAAGAACTGCAACTGATAGGTAGTTATGTTCTGTTTGTAGTTTCTGTTTATGTTACTAATTACTCACTAAGTCAAACTTATAATTGAAATTAATGTTTTCTTTCAAGAGAATAAAAACTTTAAATAGATATGTTTGATTGGAGAGATTGAATTTAAAGAAAAGCTGCACCTGATAGGTACTAGTTATGTTTTGTTTGTAGTTTCTGTTTATTTTTTCTATCATATATTGTTCAGAGTGCATTTGAGGTGGCGGCAGTTTTTCCTATTTGGCAAAACTGTGTTTTGTTTGCAATCTCAACAAACTGCAGTTGAAAGCTGCATTTTTCCACCACACCGAGCTACCTGCGATGGCTGCTAGAAAACTGCGATATGAATTTTTCAAAAAAAAATTCTTGTAATAACCACCGCACCTTTTTGAACAGTTGCTTCTTCAGCAGTTTCACAGCTGCATCTTCAAACTGTTGCAGCTGCCCCAAACAGACCCTCGCTACTTGTTTGAGTTGAGATTTTCAGATTATTATATTGCTTATGGATGTTTAATTGTATTGCACTTTATGGATTGGTAAGTCTTTTATATATTGAAAGTTTCTAAAAATTTTTGAGAAAAGTAAAATGAAATATTAATGTCGTCTGACCGCAGTTCCCGTCTTAGTTAATTATAAGCACCGGGTCGAGCCGTAACATTCCTACCCTATGCTCTCCAATAAAATGAAGCGGTAGAAAAATAATTGTCACAATTTAAAGATGACTAGAACATTTCTCCTCCACAATAAAATACCAAACAACATCTAGGAATTCTTTCGATCAGCAAAAACCAACCAAAGCACTTGATTACAAAAGTGCACTAAATTATTTGACATAATGCTTTCTTACATTGATACTAAGATTTTTAATATTATAAGTGTTTATGCTCCTCAAGTAGGTTTAGATACAGAGTCTAAAGATAAATTTTGGAATGACTTAGAAGATTTAATACAAATGATACCTCTTGAAGAAAGAATTTTTATTGGAGGAGATTTAAATGGACATGTCGGTAGAGTGATAGAAGATTTCAAAAATATTCATGGTGGCTACGGTTTTGGAGTAACTAATGAAGAAGGTAAAACTATTTTAGATTTTGCTTTAGCATTTGATTTTGTTATTACTAATACTTTATTCAAGAAAAGGGATGAACATCTTATTACTTATAAGAGTGGATCTAATAAAACACAAATTGATTATTTTCTTATGAGAAGAAGAGATCGTCGTGATTGTAAAGATTGTAAAGTCATTCCAAGTGAAAATTTAAATACCCAACATCGTTTATTAGTTTTAGATTTTAAGATTAAGAGTTGTAAAATAAAAAATACTAGAGAAATTTTGTGTACGTAAGACGTACGCAGTGCAACATATGTCATGGAGGTTATTCAGAGGGTATTGAGGGGTTATATCTGTGTTATACCCCCTGTAAGCTCTATGTAACTTATATGTACCTTCTAGTAAGTGTCGCACTTTTGTTTTCATATATTTATAAGTTACAGAGAGTTTACAGGAGGTATAATTTAGATATAACCACCCAATACCTTTTAAATAACCTTTCTTACGTACGCTGCATACATCTTTAAGCACAAAATTTTCTCCTAAAACCGGCTAGGTACACTTTAGTAAATATCCAGTTAGCAAGGGGCAATTCTACACAAAAATACGGGGGCTCTGGATAGTTTGCTTCCAGGAATCCACTTCCGCGTCTTCCCAACTCTTACCTTCAGCGCAGAGTAGTTGATGGTAATGGCCGTCTGGTAAATTGTCTGATACTGCTTTTTTCTTCTTCTTGGTTTATTTTTGTTTGTTTTAAATCTGTAGAAGAATCCGTTCCTAACCTAATCTCTCTTTTCTGTCAATATCTCAAAAAATACATAAACATAATAGGTTTCTGGAGATTTGAGTTGATTATTTAGGGAGATTTGGCTATGTGATTCTAGTTTAAGGATTCTATCGGCAACGGCATCTTTAATGAGATATCCTCACTGTAGAAAACCATATTCCGAACGTTTTCTTTTCGTTTTAATATGAAAACAATTCAATAGGGAATATAAAGAAATGTGTTTACTGGAAATGCATTTTTACCAATATTATGATTTGTTGGTATATGTGCTGCAATATCTATAAGTTTGCTTATTTTCTGATTGAAGATCTGGGTTTTGATAGTAGCAGGGCAACTAAACGACTCCATTTTTGTTATTATAGTCTTATTTTCATTTGCATTTCTTATCATTTTACCACCTATGATGTATGATACTGATTGTTTAGTAAACTCTTATAGCAGTTTCTCATGATCATAAAGGGGATATTCAGAAGGTATGAAAGATGGAATCCTGTGCACCCAACAATAGGTTTGTTTTGGGGCGTGGGGGTTGGCATTGGCTGTGGCATTGGATGGGGTCCTGGGTTTGGTCCTGAGGTTATTGGCTACGTTGGTGCTGGCTGTGGTATAGGCTTTAGTGTTGGTGTCACTGTTGCTGGGATTGGGATTGGCCTTCCAGTGAATGGAGTTGAGCAAATCCCACACAATGGTAAATTTTTGCTTTATTTGTTCATGCTTTAAATCATGAGAGATTATGCATTGACTTAGATGCCCTTGAATTTTCTCTGATTTTGTCCACGTTTAAACACTTGATATTATTTGTTGAGTTTTTTATTCTGAGAAGAAACTTGAGCTAGAGAGATTAATTTGCTCTTTTTAGTCTCTGTTTATGAAAGGGTTGCTTTATGTTTCATCTCTTTAGAATGAAATTCATACATTGAGAAGTGATTTCTTATGTTTTCTTGGTTTATCTTGCATCCTTCTGCTAATCTTTTTCTCTTACGAAGCTCAGGATTATATCAGATTCATTTGAATTCTTAAATTTCTAAAGATATCATATGCATTCCATTCAGTGGAAGTGGTTTTAATTTTAAACTGAAAAGATGAATGATATACTTGAAGCACAAATTAGATAGACTAAAAATATGGACAATAAGAATAGAAAGGTTGAGCTACTAAATCACAAGTAGTTTTCTTTTTGAACTTTTTGAAGGAAATAAATTATTTTTGCAAGTTTTGTAGTGTAATTTTACATAAAAGTTTGGGGTGCAATTTATATATAATAGTAGTTATGGATAGAATAAAGTCGTCTTAGATGGTTTGGTCATATTAAACGTCGACCATTAGATGATCCGATTAGGAGAGTAGATGTTTTAAATTCGACTTGTGTTAAGAAAGACAGAGGTAGACCTAGGAAGACTTGGGCTTATTGTATTAAAAATGATCTTAATTTACTAGAACTAAATGAAAATATGACACTAAATAGGACGCAATGGAGAAAAAGGATTCATGTAGCCGACCCCACGTAGTGGGATTAAGGCTTTGTTGTTGTTGTTGTTGTAATGCTTTCTTACAAATGGCTTCTAAGAGATCTCTCCTAAAATTTTTGGATGAATTGCTTATATTCATGTCCAAAAATAACATAGAAAAAAATTTAATCCAAAATCTCGCAAGCGCATATTCAACAAATATTAAGCCACAAAAGGAGTACAATTGTCATCATCTACCTACAAAAAGATTCCTCGCTTCAACGAATATTATTTTTGATAAAACTTATAGCTTCTCAATTCAAACTCATTTTCAAATTGAGAATTTTAAAATTGATAAATTTGATGATATTTTCATTTTGTCATTTCTATAACTAAAAATCCTACAAATACAAGTTTTGTATCAGATGTATTCATTCAGGTCTATACAAGAAAGAACAAGTCTAGCCAAGCTCTCCAACAACCAAGACTCAAAATCAAAATCAAAAAATACTATTCAACCTACTACCACTTATTTATATCATATCTCTTAATACAATTTCATTAATTTTCTTTCTCTTACAAAGTGTTTCTAATAAATATCAACATCAATCATATTTTTATTCCATAAACTCTATTTGAGGCACATAGAAATAAAAAGTGAAAGAAACCCACGAGTGAAAGGGAATAATTTGGAAAAAAAAATTATACATGTGAGATTGTTCAATTATCATAAGAAAAGAAAATAGTAGGATGTAAATATATTTTTATGTTCAAATATAAAGTAGATAGAAGCCTAAAAAGATATAAAATAAGTTGATTAACAAAAGGATATAGTTAATCATTTGGAATAAACTATCAAGAAATATTTGCCCTTGTTGCAAAAATAAATATTATTTGCTTTCTAATATCTTTAAAGGCAAATCATGGGCATCATATATAAATATATGATGTAAAAAATATTTTTATACATGGAGACTTCAAAGAAGAACCCTATATGAAACCACCACGAGAATTCGATACCTTCTTAAAAAGGAAATAGACATGCAAATTGAAAATGGTCCTATAAAAACTAAAATAATCACCAAAAAATAACTTGATTTGATAGATTTATAAAGGCTTTGGAAGAAGTAGGATACAAACAGAGTTAACGAGACCATGCTCTTTCATAAAGTACTCTCATGATAGTAAAATCTCAATCTTTATCGTATATATTGACCATATGATTATCACATAAGAACAAATAAGAGAAAGAAGCTCTTGAAAAAAGCTCACTGAAAAATCTGAAATCAAAAAATTAGAAAAACTCAAATACTTCTTAGTAATAGAAACAATGAAATATAAATAAAAATATTTCTCTCCCAACAAAAATATTTTATGAGCCCACTAACAAAGATAAAGATGATGGAGTGCAAGCCGTGTGAAACCCCAATTGAATCAAGAAAAGAATTGAACATTGACGGAGGAACTGAAATAAATACAATACAATATTAAAGGTTAGTAGAAAACTAATCTACATATCTCACATTCATTTGGACATATCATTTGAATCTAGTCAGTTAATTCATGCACAAACTTAAAGATACATCTTCAAACCACCTATAGAATCATCAAATATCTTTAAATCAAGTCCAAGAAGCAAAATTTATACATAAGACATGATAACCTACAAATTGAAGAAAAATTTGATGTAGACTATACTTGGTCAGTGTTGCATAGAATGTCTACTTCAAGATATTGTACATTCTTAAGAGGAAATCTCATATCTTTGGGAAGGAGGAAATAGTTTGTGCTTTCAAATCAAGGGTTGAAGCCGAGTTAGACATGTTTCTCAATAAATCAGTGAGCTTCTATGAATCAAAATCATATTAGAGAATTTAAAAATCATGTGGATGAGCATATGAAAATATTATCGGTGCTTATCCACGATCTACTAAGTGTATTGCTGGTACTTACCCTTTGTAATTTTGCTTCTATATGAGTGTAGTGTATGTTTCTCTCATGTGGTTGAGTGAAACTTCCAATTGGAGCCTTCTAATCCATAAATTGTCAAAAATTGAACTCTCCTATTTTCTTAAATATTGACTATGTGATCCATTCCCTGTAGCATGAATCCGACTCACATGCTCGCACTCGCAATTGCAGAAACACACAATGGCCAACTCATCATCACTTTATATTTTAGTCATTTTTCAAAATTGCAAAATTTCCATAAGATATACACCTCACCTTGGACTAATGAGGTAGAAACTTCAATAAGGCTGAGAGATGACACTGCTTTATCTGTATGAGGAACAAGCCATAAAAAACTAGGGTCAAGATCCACAAAACTTAACTTTTAAGAACAATAAATATATTTTCCAGGTAACTTTTAAATTTACAGGCCAAGCTCCACATAAGTTAAATATTATGATAATTATTTTTTTTCTTGAAAATTTAATTGACTGTTAGATTTAATTGAGAGATGACACTCCTTATCTACACAAATATTTGTAATTAAAGTATTGAATCTTATAAGCTTATCATTAGGTTGTAAAGAAAAATTAAACTACATATAGCCAAGTATTGACCAAAAGGAGAATTGCTCAACTAGCTTAAGAATTAACTCAATGATTTATATTATATACTGCAAGAGATTAAATGATAAACATTTGAAAAAGACAATTTTTGGAGATGATAAAGATATATTTATTTGTAATGATGTGTGTCATCAAATGATAAATAATTTTTGGAAGTTAAAAATAAAATTGAATTTATAAATTAAAAATCATAATGACATGAATACTTGTTTATGTTTAATTGACAGTGGGAGAAATTTATTGTTCTGTTAGGGGGAGCATGTTACTTGCTATTTCATTTTTTTTTCTTTAAATAATTAGTTTAATTCTGAGGTTTATGCCCTGAGGGTTACGTCTCAACTCACGAATACAAAATACCTCAATATCTAATTGAATAATTTCAAACATTAATTTCAGCCAGTTGCTGCCTGCTCATTGCACATCATGCTCAATACTCAAATTCACATATTGCTTGCATGACATGCTCATGTATAGTGATTCCCAAGCCTGCACCAAAGTATTCATCTTCCATGTGTTGCATGAGCATTAATCCTTTACTACCTCATCTCCTATGACCCCATCCCATTCCCGCCCCAAGTCGGTTGCCTGGTTTATTTTTCTCTACCCGCACATAAAAACTCACTCACAAATCCTATAAACAGCCACGCATCCACCAACTTTCCAATTCAAGACATTACACATCAAGTGCTCGTCTCCTACAATGCAATCACACGTCATGCATATCCTTTCTACATATACTCTCTCCTGCATCATTCAATCACAATAATATTCGTAACTACACAAGAAATAAACGTTTCTCTCACATAACTTCCATATCTTGTGCACACTAAACCACATTTTGCATTTTTCTCTCACAAAAATTCTGTATCTTACGCATAACTCTCATATCTGCATTCCCAATGAAACCCTATGAAATCACGAGCCCATTATGCTTGTTTTATAAACACACATATGCCATTCAGTCCACATCCTGGTAAACTGCAACTGATAAGCTCATGAGGAAAAAAGAAACAATAGAGTTAGCAAAACTGAAATTCAACAAGTCCAATTTGTCTGGTCGTATGTATGATGACTTTCAAAAACATCTTTCTGAAGTTGTTTCCGAAGACATCTCACAAAGTTGACAAGAGGATTAATTAAAAAAATTTTGTCAATATTATTGATGATGGTGATATTCATCTGTCTCTCTTCCTCCTCAGTTGTTGACTTTGAAGCTTTTCACTTAGCACTTTATACGCAAATCAGTAGTTCCATGTTCAACTTTCAAAAGAAAATTTTGATATCAAATAAGGGAGTACAATTTACCCTCATAGTATTTAGATTTTATCAAGTTCAAGATTTCTTATAAGTGCATACCTAAAATTATTTACTCACCTTGATTATATGGGAAAAATTTTGATTGAAGCTAGTCGATAGACTTCAAATATTTATTTTATAAAATATTTTATCAAGTTCAAGATTTCTTATATGTGCATACCTAAAATTATTTACTCCCCTTGATTATATGGGAAAAATTTTGATTGAAGCTAGTCAATAGACTTCAAATATTTATCTTATAAAATATTAATAGCAACAAATTGATTTTGAAAAGAGAAAAATATATCACATTTGGCTTAAAGCAAACAGTGGGAGAATGATAAGAAAATCGATCAAGATCTTGCAATTTCATTAAATGAAGTTTTCATGACCATGTCTGCTTAGAAAATATAGCTAGCCAAACCTGATTGAAAATTCCTCATAAAAAATTATGAGTTATAGCATCCTAAAGAGCCTCATAGATCTTTAATAGATACTTGCAAAAAGGGACAAGTTTAAACTGACTTTGACTATAAGAGAACTCCATGCCCTATCAGGCACGCCTTATGGCTCACAACTCAAACTGAGTCACTGGAGAATATCTAAACTTTAGCAATACTTATAATATTGTGATGTCATTTCACCATATCAACATATTAATATTACATCTTTACTAGCATGCAAATTTTTTAGGGTAACCAAACTTTGGTCAATTAAATTTATTATCCTCGCCAAACAAGTGAGGAGCATATACCGGTAGTCCCTTAAGCCTTAAGAGATTAATTAGTGCTTAAAACTTTTCTATTTTGTAGATTTTTTTTTTTTTTTTGCTTTGGATTTAATATTTTCTGTAGAGGTAAGATTAGACATAGATGGAGTTTTGTCAGATTATAATATCATTTGTATGTGCCCAAAGTGGTTTACATTGTAATTTGAGAGCATTTTATAACAAACAATTCCTTTTGGTAGAAATTTCTAATAACATAGCCATCATCGACAAAACATTATTTGAAGCATTTGTCTTTGTGATAGATTATAATTTTTATAATAGAATGAACTAGTAGGATAATAATGTGCAATAAATGTGCCTGTCATATAGGGGAAATGGATATGATTTAGTCATGTTGCTGTCATTCTTATGTACTCAATTTCCTTGCTTGTAAGGACAGAGTTTATTGGTTTGTGTCATTTTATTGAAATCATGCAATAAGAGGTACATCTCAACAAACTTCCCCTAAAAAACGCAATGAAACTAACAGGTCATAGATGTAGCATGAGACGTATGCCACATCCTTATTGAGGGTTTTTTTTCAATAAATGCCAAATGTATTTTATCCCCACTTAACCATCATCAACATGCCCCCTAATGCCCCACACACTTGGCCTACTCACAATATCAAAGGAACTTGTCGCAGTCGTCGATCACATCTAAATGTAGCCACTGGACTTCTCTGTCGCTACAGCCGGTCTTATCAATAGTAATTATCATCAGGGTTCTTTGCAGCCTCCACCATCATCCTTCTTTGTAGCCGCAACTGCTGTCCTATAATCACCAATAAAAAGAGATTGAACAATTCAAGAAGCTGCAAGGTATTCTCGAAGAAAATATCATATATTGATGAAGTGATCACCAAAAAAGTGCTGGTAGGAATCAGAAGATCAGCCACTACTTCCTGAAAAAAATCTAAGCCTAACTCCAAGTTTTGCAACAGACAAGTACAAATAAGGAAGAATCTTCCACCAAAGATTTGGGAGTCCTACAACTAAAATTGAGGACTTCTCAACTCGAGGAGGATCTTGAAACAACTAGAGAAATTAATCAAAAAAATTGGGGAAGAGGAGACATAAAATAAAATATTTTCAAATTTTATTTTCTGCTAATATTCAGATGACAAAAATTAAATCCATAACTCCTTATGATAGAGGACAGTATCGTTCAATGCCGCCAAGACTAGCCACAAAGGTTATGTTAGAACAAGTTGTTCACCATCCACCCATAAAGGTTCTCAGTAAATAGAAGTCAACGAGAATAAGGTACACTAGCTGAAAAGACAACGAAATCCTGAAAATGAAATCCAAACTGAAGTAACAAGAGGCTTTACAAAGCAATCAAAATGAGAGGATCATTTTAACATGCACATCGAAATATTACCAATATAGTACGAACAAAATGAGAATAACCAATGTAACCCGCTTCTAAAAAAACCCTTATGATAACAAGCCCAAAGACAATGAGCTCAATGGAGTAATTACCTATTAGATATAAATCAGATAAAAATATGCGAATTACCTCCACGCTAAGAAAACTCATAGAAAATTTACTAACATATGACAGGACACAAGACCAAGCAAGCACATAAATCTCATCATAAAAAAGAACATACTTGCCTTGGAAAAATGAAGGTTGTTTATGTTAATGAATCTCAGAATTTGAATGAAAAAAAATGGAGATTTATTGAGTGAAAACAACAACAACAACAACAACAAAACCTTTATCCCACTAAGTGGGGTTGGCTACATGAATCCTTTTTCTCCAAGTGTTCTATTTTGTTATATTTTCATTTAATTCTAATAAATTAAGATCATATTTTATACAATATGCCCAAGTCATCCTAGGTCTACCTTTGCCTTTCTTAATTGAGTGAGAAGGAGAAAAATTAGCAACATTCAAACCGCAAACAACAGTCATAACAAGGCGTAGAGGGTTAGGCAAATGAGGCTCAACCATGGGAGAAAAAGAAAGATTAAAAGTCTCGGAAATATTAGGAGTAATAAGAGGAGGTAACCTCAATGGAATGTCAAGCAAATCATTATGACAAGACATTGTAGGATGAATTGAGATCTGAAGGAACTCTAATAAAACAGGTAGTGCTAAAGGTCCCCTAACCAAGATTAAAGGAAGAGACCGACCATGACCTTAAACAAGAGGTGAAGAGCAAAATTCGCACGATAATAGTTTCCTTGAGTACTAGAGGGATTGAGGGTGAATGAGATATTGACACCATGTTGTTGCAATTGGCATCACCTACTACCAACTAATTTGAAACCCAAATTGGTGAAGCACATGCTCACATGACTGGCTATAAGCTGATTGCGTGGTGAGATTCTCTAACTGAGGTCAACACACGTGAGAACATAGCTAGAAACAAGCAAGGAGCAAGGATTGAGCATGTGTCTACATGAGCAAACAAAAAAGGAAATTAATCACGTGGCTCTTGCAAGGCCAGTGCACGGAAGGAGCGACGAGTAGGTATCAGGCAAACGTCAACTTATGGTTAGAGAAGACAGTATGGATAATGAAAAAATGAAATATATGTCAGTCGAATTTTTTTTTTAATCTATGCATACTACAAATTCAAGTAGTTTAACCTTTTAATTTACCTAAACATGCATTGTGGGGACTTCATAATAAAATTGTAAGATTTTACAACTTTACATATTTATAAATTACAAACCATTATTTTCTCAAACTAATCTAATGGGGTGATTATCATTCATGTATAACCAGAAAATTTTTAAAGATTCATGTAGTTTTATAATGTGCATTAATTATTTATTTTTCAATTAGCTAAAGAGAGTCTAGAATGTCACCAAGTACCATGGCTGTTGAATAACCATATCACCTTAAGGGCACCTTGAGCATTGGTAACACTAGATTTTGGCATACTTTTAAGTTGCCTAAATAATATAAGGATAACTTCAAAACAGAAAATTAAGTAACATATTGGGATGCAACAAATTGAAGGAAATGAAATCATCTAAGGGGCTGCATGGACAATATCAACATGCAAAATTTATTTGACAAAATATGAATTAGCCACCTCAGCATGCGAAACCCATTTCAAAATAGAGGATAAATTGGAAGAGTCTGTTGCCAAGCGAAATCCTTTCTCTTTTCTCTTTTCTCTTAATCCCAGTGATTCATTATCTGCAGGAAGAAGTTGCCGGTAGATGGGCTTGAAATGATGCTGCATGTTCTTTGGGATATACGAAGCAGGAAATACATCAACATGACCTGGATCAGATATGATATTTTCATTGAACCTGGTGAAAAACAATTGTTTTACTAAAAAGATTACACTGTTCGTTTATTTCAAATACTTATGACAGATATTTTATGCATTAAAATGACTAAAATAAATGATGAATCAAATTAGCGACAAGTAACAATCTAAGCCTACATAAACTAGAACAGCAATTACACCATTTAGTAGCGTTCTGGATAACAAAAACTCCAAAATATAAGCTTACAATAACAAGGAAATCATTTATAGTAAAAGCACAAATTTATAAATTTACTCATAATCATCATCATCAACTTGAATTAAAAGATAATTTAAGAAGAAAGTTCTGGAATGAGAGATGGATTATAATGAAATATACCTGACAAAGAACGAATGTTTATTGAAGGTAATGTAAACAAGCAACAATGATTCCTTGTTGTTATAAACTAGGAAACTATAATGCAATGGGAAAATATATACTTTCTTTTGCATTAAAATACGATTTTGCAATTAGAATTATATTCAAGGAAATGTGGAGAATAGTAACAAAAGTGGAGCAACAAAATAAAAAATAATTTCTTCTTAGAACGAAAAAAAAACTTCTTGCAAAGTTTTACAGGTGATTCTAAGAGAATTTAACAACACAATATAAAATTATAGTTGCATATCTTAAGAACATACAAAAAAACAACCAAAATAAATTATTTCCAAAAGATTAGGCAGTGGAACATGAAAGGTGCAAAAATATTACTCTTTCAAATTAGGTTGTTAAGGAAGCTAAACTGAATTCCATTAAAAAGATTGCCGTTGAAATTTGATAAAGTGAAGAAGCACAAAACTTTATCAAGCAAAAAAAAAAAGTTTTTTTTGAAGGATGAAAAAAATTTATTACTATTAAGAATTAAAATGCTTTAAAGAAAGATAGTAGCCTTGCAAATATTATGTTAAACATAGAAAAATTTAAAGCTTTTAATGAGTTGCATAAAAGGATTCATACTTGTTGCATACCAAAAAATTCGCGGCAGTAGAACAATAATCTAATATCTCAGCATTGTATGAAAATCTAATACACAAAAATGATTTAAAAAACAGCAAGAGAAAACACAAACACTTCTTACGTGAAAAAATCCAAAAAGAGAAAAAACCACGGAACAAATCGAATTGAAATGATCCATTATGAATTCATAAGTACAAAGATAGACCCTTCTTCTATACTTGGAAAGAAAGGTTATAATATTACACCAAGTACAATGCTTGTCTGTACACAATATATAGAAAAATATGTTATATTTCGAATGCAACGGTCGTGAGCAATTACAGTCGGAAGTTATCATCGGGTCTCCAATGTACCGTGTTTGGGATACGTCATTGCGCAGTATTTGAGATGCTTAATTGTATTGAGGATGTTTTGTTACAAAATAGAGTCACCTAGGGAACTTTATTACTCAACAGAGCCCACCACGATACATTATTACTAAACAGAGTCCATCAAGAATGGCGAGCAGGGGACAGTAGTCGATGATGATCGATAGCTACAGAGACCAAAAGCTATCATCAGGGTTTCAATCCAAAACAATATTGGAATTCTTTCCCTCCCTCCTTCAAGTCAAGAAAATAGATCTATTTATAAGCTCCAATGAGGGGCATTTTGGACTTTTGGTGAAGAATTTGGCAAACTACAAGTCGGATTGCACAGATCGATCCCCATGAACATAGGAGATTTTTTAATGATTTGAGATCCTTAATGATCTCAAGAATTAAGGGAGCTTAGGCTTATTAGATTCCTCTCATTGAGATGCTTTGACTGTAAGTACATCAAATTTGTTGACCCTCAAATTAACCATCCAAAACCTCCAAAAGCAGTTTAACAACTTAAACTTTGGTATTATTTGGCTCGTCTCGTCGAGCAAGTCAGTTTGATCGTATGTGTTAAAATCGGAGCTTTGGATAATCATTAATTGGAGTCAGAATGTTTTTTTCTAAAAAAATATATTAAGAGTAATAGTGAAATTAGATCCACATAATAGCAAAGTGAGAATGCGGACTTCTTATCACGATGGAAAGTTTCGTAGCAACAAAAGAAGATAATAGAATTCAAGAGAAGGGGGTTGTCATATAGCAAGCAAACAAAGGTTTTCATATGATATTCATTGATCTAGAAAATGCATAAGAAAGATTACTAGGGAGAATTGATTAAGAGCCCATCAAACGGTAAAAAGTGCATGTCAACGATATATTAACATTATTAAAGATAAGCATGATAGAGCACTAACTAATCTTAGAAGTATTTGTAAGGAAATATAAGAGTTTTTAATTATAATAGGTCTACATCAATTATCACCATTGAGTTTGGATTAGTTATGGAGATGTTTATAAAGAATACTCAAAATGAATTGTCTTGTGCATATTTTTTTGTGAATGATATAATTGTTATTAGTTAAACATCAATAAATCTAAGTGAAAAATAATGAATAAGAAAAAGGATAGAAAACATAAAATTAATAGAATAAAAAATTGAATATAAGATCTAAAATTTTAATTGAAATGATATCAATAATTAATAACTCAAATTATTAGAAAACAACATGATATCAAAATAAAATAGATTTCAAGTAACTTGAATTTATGACATAAAAAAAAGATATAGATGAGATGTGAATTCTATAACTAAGTGTGGATCATGAAAAAAATGAAATAAAGCATCTCAAAAAACATAATAAAAGCATATCATGGAAATTTAAAGGAGAACTTTATAAAATTGCAACTAAATCAGTGATATTTTATGAAATTGAGTGTTGGCAGGTTGAAAAAAAAAATTCTTGACATCTGGGGGCAAATTAAAAATTATTATATAAGAGGATTAACAGGAGAAACATCTAATTAAAACAAATTAGATGAAAACAAAAATTACATAGTTTACAAATGGACAATAAAGAATATGCATCTATCAGACAAATAGATAAAACTAGTGTCATTGCACTAATAAAAAGGGCTAGATGGTAGGTTACATGTGAGTTATTCAAAATGATTAGTGAGAAGTAGGTTTTACAACATGAGAACTTAGCAAGAAAAAATTACGAATATGGAATTATAAACTCTATTTTAGTGATAAAGATAATGATTTAGTCGATTCTTACTGAGTGAACAGGAGTTAATCTAACCTAGCACGTTTTTTTAAACAACATACACGCATATCACATTAGGCATTAGGCATGACTATTTTCTAACATTTAATATGATTTCTACATGACCTTCATATTAGTGTATCTTTTAAATTACATCGTTAATGCCTGAAACACAAGTTTATTTTTTATTACCTTATCTACAATGGACATGGATATTAACTTTTAGCTGATATAACAACTTTTACTCTACCCATCATAATTATACAACACATTGATCTTAGTATTCTGATTACTATCACTTTAGTGACTTCTTGTGTCACACCCGAACTGAGCACTCGAGTCAGATAGAGGTATGATAGAGGAAGAAGACTCTGTTAGACTGAATTTTCATCATCATTCTCACTAAATCATCACAAGCAGATCCATACATTTCATCTTATTCAATATTCATTAATATTGAAATACACAAGGAAACATACAAACATAAATCTCATATCATACAGAGATCTACTCGACACTTACAGATGAAAATGTATATTATAGTCAAAAAATTGTCAAAAAAATCATTCAAAATCTTTACAACAAAAATTGTACAAAAGTCGGATCGCGTACCCTTATTTAAAACTGCGCAATATAAAGCCCGCCTTGTCGCCACCTAAGCTCTTTTTACAAGAAAATCACAACGAGGCATGCCTCGCCTCAAAAAAGCCTATTTTCTTAGATTATCCATATTTTTAAATGCTAGGACATTCCCTGAAAGGGTCGTGCGGTATGCCTGAATACAATGAAAAGTGTGCAAGGGACGCTACACTTGCGCCCGGATAGAGTGTCAAATAAGTGAGGGTTCCCACATTAAAAACGGATACGAGTAAAAAAATTAGTCCATGAAACTAATATTAGGATAAGAACTTGGAATATAGGTACTCTTATAATAAAGTAATGAAATTAGTCGATAGTATGATTCATAGAAAGATAAATATCTTATGTATTGAAGAAACTAAGTGGCTTGGGGAAAAGACTGAGGAGATTGATAGCTTAAATTTTTGAAATTTAGTATTCATGTAGGAGTCGCACTAGAAATGATGCAGGTGTAATTATTGATAATAGTTTGAAAGATAATGTTATAGAAATTAATAGAATTAGAGATAGAATTACACCCTTAAGATTGTTACTGATACTAATTTTTTAATATTATTAGTGTTTATGCTCCTCAAGTAGGTTTAGATATAAGTTCTAAAGATAAATTATTGAACGACCTGGAAGATTAATACAAATGATACCTCTTGAAGAAATATTATAGGAGATTTAAATGGACATGTTAGTAGAATGGTAGAAAATTTTAGAAATATTTATGGTGTATAGCTTTGGAATGATTAATAAAGAAGGTAAATCATATTAAATTTTGTTTAACGAAAAATTTTTTTATTACAAATATTTTAAATATTTTATTTAAGAAAAAACAAATATTTTATTTAAGAAAAAAGATAAGCATATTATTACTTATAAGAATGGATCTAATAAACACAAATTGATTATTTTCTTATGAGAAGCAAAGATTATCGAAAATATAAAAATTGTAGGGTCCTTCAAAGTGAGAATTCTAGAACTCATCGTCATAGAATTAGGAGGCACCTAAAAGACAAATAAAATTATTTTCAAGAGTAAACTACAAGTTTTCAAAATTTGACATGTTCACCAAGAAGCAAATTCTATGTGGGACACAGTAACAAGCACTATTAAACAAAAAACAAAAGATGTACTTGGAGAATCAAAAAAAAATGTTTCTATAAACAAAAAAAGATGGTGGAATAATAATGTGCAAGAAAAGATAAAATATGAGAAATTATGCTATAAAAATTTGTTTAAATGTAAAAGCTTAAAAAATTAAGAAAAATATAAAGTGACTCGTAAGGAGTCTAAGAGAGCAATTTGTAACGTTAAAATTTTACTTTTAGTTATCTTTATAATAAACAAAAAGAAAAGAAAAGTAAAGATTTAACTCAATATCGTTAATAATAATAAAATATTTTATCATTACCATTACATTATCAAAAAAAAAATGAAGAGGTTTTAAATAAAATCAAGAGTGGAAAATCAGTAAAACCTGGGAATAACCCAATTGAAATGTGAAAATATTTAGGAGATTTATGAATTTCCTGGCTTACTAATCTCTTTAATATTATTTTAAAAACTAAAAAAATGTTTGAGGAGTGGATGAAGAGTATTTTGGTCCTCATTAATAAGAATCAAGGAGATGCACAAAAGTGTGCAAATTATAGACGAATTAAGTTGATGTCTCATGCTTTAAAATTATGGAATAGGGTAATTGAACGGAGGATAAGACGTGCTAAAAAGATTTCACAATCAATTAGGATCTATGTCAAGCAGATCTAAAATGGAAGCTATACATTTACTAAGAGGTTTGATGGAGAAGGGTAGAGAGAATAAGGAGGATCCACATGATTTTCATAATTTAGAAAATGCTTACGATAAGATTCCAAGAGAAATTCTTTGGAGAGTTCTAAGAAGAAAAGTGTTGACATGAATTATATTCAAGTCATTAAGGATGAGTATGCTAGAGTTGTTACTGGTGTTTGAACATAAGGATTGACCAAATATTTTCCTATTTCAGTAGGATTACAACAGGGATTGGATTTGTAATAACAAATAATAATAATAATAATAATAATAATAATAATAATAATAATAATAATAATAATAATAATAATAATAATAATAATAATAATAATAATAATAATAATAATAATAATAAAATTAAAAATTAAAAATTAAGTGTTTGTTAGGAAAGACACCTTTTCGCGAGAATTAGATCGCGCAACTACTTATCATTTGACCACATCTAGTGAGAACGAGCGTGAGAGACAGTGAGAGAGAACTGTCGAGCCTTAACCAATCGAAGTGAGAAGGAAGAAAGAAATCGAGTTGCTCGGCAAGATACTCATGCATGAAGCGGAGGAAGAAGGTAACCTCCATTTTGTTCTTGCAAGAGGTTAGTAGAGAAGTATTTCAGAAATCTTTTTGAAAGCAAGATGAGTAATTTTTTTCTTAAATGTATAAAATTTAAAATTTATTAAATAAAGAATTTCTTTAATGCATTAGACAATTATTTTATGTTCGTATTTATGTTGTAGCTTAAAAATGAAAGGCAATAAAAAGGGGAAAAAGAAAAAGAATGCTTAATTTCTTTAAAAGAAGGCAATTTAAATGAAATGAAATAAAAGTTAAATGTTTAAGTCATATAGGATTACCACCAGATAGTACTAGCAGGGAATGCAATGTACTCATGTAAGTTAAAGGAAATGTTAAAGGTGCGTCTTCAGATGCAATTTAAGGGTGCCTTCGGGTAAATTTTTAAGGGTGTCTTTGAATACATTTTGAGGGTGCCTTCGAACATATTTTTTTATGATACATTTGGGTATGACGTTAATGTTGTGATGACTATTAAAGAAACTAAATTGGTAAATACTTAAAGTGAAACGGGAAAGAATAATTTTGGACATTCATGCATAGTATAGCATAAGAAATTTAATGCATAGTATAGCATAAGAAATTTAATGCATATTATATTATAATTACTCACTAAATCAAACTTACGGTTGAAGTTAATATTTTCTCTCAGGCGAAGGAAAGTTTTAGAAAAATATGTCTGATAGAAGAGTCTTTATTTATGAGAGGAGGATAGCTACTGCGAAGTATATTTGTTATGACGATAGTTTCTCTTTAGTGTTTCTTTCAAATATTGATATACAATTTTGTATTGGCTTGAGATGTTCTGTTTGCATTTTATTGTTTCTAGATGTTTTAGATTTCATTACACTTTGGGGATCAGTGACTCTTTCATATGTATCGAAACTTTCAAAATATGAATAGTTAGATGTTAATCGTTTGACCGATATTCCGCCTTAGTTAATTCTAAACACCAGGTCGGGTCGTGAAAAAAGTGGTATCAAGTCAATTAGGTGTGATCATTATCTAAAAGAGTCATTAGGATGATTAAATTAATTTATAAGTGATATGAATGAAAGAGTAATTTTTTATGTTATTTCAGAAATATGGAAAATCAGGGGGGTGAAGCTACAAATGATCTTGTAGAAGTTGGTGCACCACCGCAGATTACTGTAAATGCAGACACATTTATTAAGATGATAACTGCAGTAATGCGGCTTATTAAGAACTCTCAGACTCAGGCCAGTTTCAGTGGAGAAGGTCAGATGGATATGTACCTAAAATTATTTCAGGATACGAGACCACCTTTCTTTTCTGGAGGAGGTCCGGTAGATGCTGAAAACTGATTGTTGAGAGTGGAGAAGATCCTAGATATATGATCTTGTCCTCCAAAGAGGATGTTTACAGTGGCCACATTTGCATTAGAGAGAGAAACATAAAGATAATGGAGTGGAAAGCTGCAAGAGAAATTTAGGAGTGGACCAGTCACATGATTCAATGTGGTGAGTTCGTGAGCACCTTTAGAGATTAGTTTGTACCACTGTCTGTAAGAAGATAGATGCAGGACAGTTTATCAAGTTGGTACAGGTTGATCGCTCAATTATACAGTATGAAGCTAAATTCATCATGCTCTCAAGGTATGCATCCCAATTGATTCCTAATACAGAGAAGTGTCACTGATTTTTGTTTGGCCTCAGAGATGTGATTAGACAGTCATTGATTCCTCTTGGAATCAATGATTACTCAATTTTAGTGAATGAGTTGGATCTGGAGGCTACTCAGAGGAGGAGCGACAATCAGAAAAGAAGAAATTCAAAGAGATAGGTTTCCTCGGGGCTCTCATAGACAGTCCATTCAGTCAGATAGTGTAAGTGCAAAGAAGGCTAAATCCAGCATAATTGACACTCAGTTTGAAGTGAAGAAGTGTGACAAGTGTGGAAGGTCTCACAAGGGCAAGCATCTGTGAGGATCAAACACTTACTTTTGGTGCCACCAACCACAAATGGCAAAAAATTGCCCCAAATTGGGTCAGAGGGCCCCAGCAAATTCCAGGAGCAGTGTTGCACCACCTCAGAGGAGTTATGGTAGATCGAGGGTAGCTGCATCATCAGGTTCAGTGTCAAATACAAATCAGACTCAACAGAATGTTCAACCTAAAGTATATGCAATATCATAGCAAGAAGCTAAGGACTCCGTTGACGTCATCACAGGTATGTTTTACTTTTAAAATTTTCAACCCAATACACTTTAAGCATCTTAAGATTCTTGTCATAAAATAAGTAAGGGTTTAAATATATTAATAAGTCGACTTTAAATGTTTAATGCAATGATTTTAATAGTAGGTATCATATATCTTCAGAGTAGTCTGATAAGAGTATTATTTGATTTGAGAGCATCACATTCTTTTATTGTTGATAAACCGCTAATATGATGCAATTGAATGCTATTTTAAGGCCTATGATACTATAAGTTAAAATGTCAAACAGCGTTTTTCTGGATGTTGATCAATCATGTGAGGTGGAGGTTATGATTGGTGGAAAAAATTTTAATGCCCAACTTATTGTGTTGCACTTGATGGAATTCAATGTGATTTTAAGCATGAATTGGATGTCTAAAAATTTTTTCACTATTGATTGCAATAAGAAGACCATTAGAACAAATGTACATGAGGAGGCGGAGTTAAATTTTCTGGCGACAGAGGACTGGCGTTTAAGATAATTAACTGCATGAAAACTTGCAAATTGTTGAATCATGGAAGTCATGATTTTCTTGTTCAAGTGGCAGATACTTCTAAGGAATTAAAGTCTTTGGATGATATTCCAGCAGTAAGAGAATATCCAGAGGTTTTTCTTGATGATTTAGTAGTGCTACCACTAGTGGGAGAGATTGATTTCAGTATTGAGCTCTTACCATGTTCTGAGCCTGTATCCAAGGCACCCTACATAATGGCAATTAAGAAGTTGCAGAAATTGAAGAACCAACTACAGGAGTTACTAGCTAAGGGATTCATCAGGCCTAGCACCTCACCTTGGGGAGCCCTAATGTTATTTGTGAAGAAGAAGAATGGGAGTTTCAAGATGTGTATTAATTACAAGGAGTTGAATTAGCTCACTGTTAAAAATAAATATCCACTGCCGATGATTGACGATTTATTTGATCAGTTGGCAGGGGCATTTGTATTTCAAAGATTGATCTGAGGTCAAATTATCACCAGCTGAGGATCAGAGAAGAAGAAATAGAGAAGACCACTTTCGGGACTAGATATGGGCACTATGAATTCATGGTGATGTCATTTGGACTGAAAAATCCTCTAGCAGTTTCATGGAATTGATGAACAGGGTTTTTAGGCAATTTTTGGATGTCTTTGTGATCGTCTTTATAGATGATATTCTATTGTATTCAAAGGATGAAGTCAGTCATGCAGATCATTTACATGTTATGTTACAAGTTTTGAAGAAGAATACACTATGTCAAATTCTCTAAATGTGAATTTTGGCTTAAAAGTGTGGATTTTCTTGGGCACATTATCAGTGGAGATGGCATATCTGTGGATCAGAACAAGGTGAAGGCAATTTCAAATTCGCCAAACCTACTACTATCAATAAGGTCATGAGGTTTCTAGATTTGGTTGGTTATTATAGGAGATTTGTTGAAGGATTTTCACAAATTGTTATGCCACTATCAATGTTAACTCAGAAGGCGATGAAGTTTGAATAGTAAAATCGTTGTAAAGAGGCCTTTCAGAAGCTGAAGACTTGTTTAATGTATGTTCCAGTATTAGTCATTTCGTCATGCTATGATGGATTTCAGATTTACAGCGATACAACTTTGAGGGGTTTGGGTTGTGTACTTATGCAGCATAGTAGAGTCATTGCATATACGTCGCAGCAATTGAAAAATCATGAAAGGAACCATCTCAGGCATGACTCGGAGCATGTTAATCTTGTATTTGTACTCAAGAAATTGAGGCATAATCTCTACGGAGTTAGATGTGAAGTTTAACTGACCACCAGAGTTTGAAATATAATTTCACTCATAAAGAGTTGAACTTGAGGCAGCGGAGATGGCTAGAATTTATTAAAGTTTATGATTTAGATATTAAGTATGATCCAGGGAAGGCAAATGTGGTGGCAAATGCACTAAGTAGAAAAGCTTCAGGTAATTTAAATTATTTATTTACTTTTATTCTCTAGACAAATCATATATTTTAAAATCATTTCAATCTTCAGTAACTATAGGGTCCCTAGCTCTATTAAATATAGGTGGCTTGCATGTCTGCAAAATCCTCAAATGTTGATAAACTTCCATACCAAATTCAAATCTTAGCACACTGCTTGTAGAAAATTTATCAATAGCAGTTATCTTATCCACTACTTGAGATATCAACTTGATAACATCCTGTAAATAATTAGTTCTAGACTTCTCATTTATTCTATTATGAATCTCACTATTATTAGAATTTAACTTCTGCTTGCATTTCTATTTCTGTCGTGCAATACAACATTTTTAAAAAGAATAATTGCAAAAATATTCAAATTAATTAGACCCAAAAACTCAACGTTCTAGAAATTCATCAAAAAATCATTTAATTGTATTCTATTCTTCCAGTGGATAAGATTTACGAATTTTAATAACAAAAACTAAACTTTTCAATCTTTTGTTCATAAATTTATATATATAATAGATTAATGTTTGAAATGCATAGTATAAAATATTTCTATTGTAAGATGCATAATTATAGCTTTTTGTTTCATGAAAAAGGATTTACATAAAAGTTTGGCAGATACGGGTTTGCAAGTGCGTACGTTTTTATCATAAAAAGAATTTCTTAATTAGCAACATTGTTTAAAAAAAAAACATTTCGTATTTATAAATTATTTATTACATATGCGATTAGTTAATATATTTTGAACATGAACTATATATTTATTAAAATAATTAATTATGAAAAGTTTGGGGATTAAGAAATGTCATGTTATGGTGAAAAAATTAGCAGTGATAAATTATGTACTTACACTGGTAGGGCAAAAGGGCCCTTGAAGTAAAAGTCTCTCCTTTAGAGGCAAAATGGTCGTCAAGCTAGTTCAATAGGGACAATGATGAGTTTCATCTGGGCTCCATTAAACTAAACAATAAAATATCATGATAATAATGAACTAGATAATCACAAGTTTCAATAGCCTTCAGACTAAGTTATATGATGATCAACAAACTAGGTGACTAAACATGACATATTGTAAAGCTAAAATGAAATATCATACTACAGAATTGATAAAGTCAGAAAAATTTAATATACTTGACGTCATGTGGAAGTATCTTGTTATTTTTTGATACAAACTTTTCATTTCAAATTTCATGTATTAATAGTAACATAACTGAGCGAATCAAAGGTGCTCATTTTTATGATTTAATATATTCACGACTAGCACACATAATTAATATATTCACGACTAACTCATTAAATAATCATAACTAATTTTTATAGAGAAGGGGAAAAAAGGTTGAAAGACAAACGGGTGATATGAACCTTACCTTCAAACATAAATTAAAACCTTCTAATGTCTAGCTTATATTTTATAAGCGGAAAACTAGAAGTTAATTAAACAATCCTGCACCATCTACCTATGTAATAGCGACATAGATAAATCAAAAATATTTCAAAGCTCTCAAATGAACAGTATAACGTATGGATGGGAAGAAAATTTTTTATCATGAGTTTTTGCTCTGTTAAGATCATGGTTTAAGTTCATCAGAAAAGTATGACATGAATTATTTTATGTAAAATAAATAAAAACATTGAAATTAGATCAGCTCGTATGATATGAAACACATTTCCGGGAACTTAAAAGAACTGCTGGTGCAGAGGCAATCATATCCATATAAGTTATGCAACAAGAATGCAAAATGCAAGGCTCGCAGCAATAAAATTACACAGCATGTTAGAGATCGTTGAAAGTTTGAACGCACTGTCTACTCAGCTGAGCAATCTGTGCGTTTAATTGGTTAACTCGTTCCAACTTATCTGTCACAATCAAGGCAAGAATCAGTAAAACAGAACGCACCATATAAGCAGACAAGCAATTCATTAAAGTTGTTGATGAATCTATACCACTAGGAAGATGAATGCCACCCTTTTCAAAGTCAACTCTTAGGCTATGGGCTGCCCTTCTAGCTTCTTCTGATTGTATTGATCCTACTTGCTCAGCAATTAAGACGGCATTGTATAAAGTATGATTTGTGTTCAGAAACTGAAGAGCCATGTCAAGACCACAAAACTTTTTAATAGAGCTGGCCTAGTTAGCATGAAAACTTTTGAAATTAAATAATGGAGCTTTAGCAAGGAGCTGAAATTAGGAAAATGTACAAAACCCCCAGTACTTCATCCTGTTGTAAAAATGACAAAAGTTTTAAATGAGAGTGAAAGCATCCATAAGTTTTCCAAACTTCTACAAACAAGGTCATTAGTTCAACTTACTTTTATAAACAACCCAGGAGTCCTTATTGAACTTGTACAACATCAAAATATTGAATTTCTAGCAATAGGTGAAAGCCCAACTCAGGGTCAAACTTAATAATAAAGGACCCTAGACTCAGCATGGTGCCTTTAGCCCCAGCAAACTCACCTCAAGTCCACTAAACATAAAAAATATTCAAAACTCATTGTGAAGCACCAACTTTGACCAAACAAAAAACCTTGTCAATATTGACTCAATAAGAGTTTCTTAATTTTAATTAAACGATAGTTAGTTCAGCCCTTAAGATCCACTAGACTCCCTAACCTTAAATAAGACTTAAAGCTTGGCCCCATTAGACAAAATTGATCCTCTATGGTACCCTGACCTATCTGAATTATCCTAGCTCAAAGTTAGCCCAAATGAAATTCTTTAAGTCTGCTAGCAATGATTTGATCCTAATGGATCTAGACTGGAATAAATAGCCTAACTTGGAGAACATCACTGATATGTCAATCTAAGGGTCTGTTTGGGGCTGCTGCAGCTTATCCAGCTTCTGCTGATAGTCTGATAAGCAACTGATTCTGATAATCTGTTGATGAGCATCTGATCCGGATAAACTATTTGGTTGTTTGGTTTGTGTGTATGGAAAACAGCTTATTCTGGAAAAATGATCAATATGTCTCTATTCTGAATAAGTTGTTTAGCTTTTTGGTTTGTGTTTTTTGTAAACAGCTTATTTGTAAATTTTTTTAGTTAAATTAATAATCTGTGTAGTATAATTTATTATTTTCTCAAATGTCAAAACATAAAAATGCAAAAGAGTTGAATAATATTTATATAACTCAAAAAGTTCTGATTACATCAAATAAGCACAGTGACACATAAGAAAGTGAAGTACACATTCACACACTAATATAAATTATAATATGACCCTAAAAAAAATAACATGTTAAAATTACAAGGAAAAATATGACAATACTGACTTTAAAATGTAAAAGCCTTTAAAATGTAAAAGCACATCTAAAAGCACATCACGACGAATGTTGTCTGGTTCTGATACCTCAAAACCCCAAGCAAACTTGTTCGACTGGGATGCCGTAGAAACGGAATAACTCGAACCATATGTGGTGGTCTCTCGTTGTGGTATTATCGAACTTCTAGCAGTTGTGTCCAATTGGGATATCGTAGAAACAGTTGCACTGTCGGCCCACCTGGAGAATTTGCAGTCTTCCGGGCCTTGTTATCTCCAAAAATAGCTGCATATAGGTGGACATAACGGTTCCGAAAATAATAATTTTGATTTCATTCATTTGTCCCTAAAAACGAGCCCATCATATTCGAGATATCTATGAAACATCATTTTTCGCAACCACAAAGCAAAGAAAAAACATCATCAATCACATTTTTTTATCTTTAAATGAACAGATCTACCGGAACAAAAAAAATAATAAATAGAACTAACCGGATTTCATGAACGGATCCACTAGAAAAAACAAAAAAAAAATAGATCTAACATGATTTCACAAACGGATCCACCGGAAAAAAAAAATCTAAACGGATTTCACGAACGGTTGCAAATGAAGAAGAAAGATGAGACATGCTAAGGAATAGGTATACCTATTGAAAGAAATGGTGAAAAAGGAAATGCCAAATGCGACTTCGATCGTGAAATGGGAGAAGAGAAGCACACAGGATCTACCTGTTGAGAGAAAAACAAAAGCTCAAACCGATTTCTCGAACCACAGCAAAAGACGATGATGGAAGATGAAACATGCGAAGAAGAAATAATTATACCTATTGAGAGAAATGTCGAAGGAGATGCAGAAGTGAAGATGCCAGAGAAGAGAAGGCAAAACACACCGGATCTCCTCCTAGGACCGCTTAGGGATCGAGTCTTGTGAAGGAGTAATGGCTGATGCGAGGGAGGGCAGGGCCACGGGAATCGTATGAGGGCAGGGTCACGGAAGTCAATATGTCTCCCTTCCCGCGGTCCGCATCTTTTACAAAATTAAAAACACAGTTTTATATAAACTGTCAATAAGTGCTAACCAAACAGCAAGGCGGCGTTTTCAAAAGGCCGCCCGCACTTTTAAGCTGCCCCAAACGGGCCCCAAGCAAGCCAAAGTCAACTTACGCTAAATAATGCAAAGCACTGCCAATTAAATCCTCGTTCAATTTGGCTTAGGTTCAACCTACTCCGTTGGACCAAATAACTTAATTAACCTAACAAAGCCTAAAATCCAAAGTGATTGGTATACCAGATGTAAGCTTAAGCCATAACCCATAACTACCACAGGTAAATTTAAGCTAAATTGGACTAATTCAAGCCAATTTAAGTTTTACAAAAATAAAATAAACCAGCCTAAATATAATGTCCTTTAGTCAGACTAGCTCAAAATCAGTCATTGGATACACATAACCCAACCTAAAGTTAACCCAAGCATAAATATAATCCAAATCAAACTCATCTCAGCCTAAAGGGTAATTCAGTTAGTTGCACCCCTAGAGTGTTGATGTGGTACAGGACACTAAAAAGGTCAAATCATCTCACAACAGCTCAATTGGTCGTAAGTTAATTATCACAATCCAAACTAAGGAATAAAATAATTGATTTGAACCCATTTTCAAGATACTTAAAACCCATTTCTATTTTGGCCCTACATCGCTTATTTTAACTTGATCTAATTTACTAGGTTTTTTTTTTTTAATCTTCCTTAGGATAATATTAAGTTTATATTTGAACAATTATTAGAATTAGTTTTGCATTTAAATATTAGTCTTATCCATGTAATGTTATTGCCATAAATAAAGGATCATGGGTTGTTATTGAAATATTATTCACTAATGATTGAATGAATGTATTTTATTTGTAAAGCACCTGGAACATGGGCCAGATCCAAGCTACGAACGTGAATCATTTTAGTTGTGTTAATGGTAATCCTCCCTCATACACTCCATCATAAGATATATTGACCTTATAGAAAAAATAATAATAATAACCTTACAATTGTTACCTGCCAGCCACGCTCCCATCTCATCTCCCACATTGCCATAATTACGCAAACCCCACTTCTTAACATGGAGCCCGTAACCCTGCCCAATCCCTGCATCCCACATACTCTCTTGGCTTCCCATCTCTCTTGTCTTCTCCCTAAGCGCTCCTCCCCCAATCCCAAAACCTTTGGCAAAGAAGAAACAAGGAAAAAGTGATGCAACTCAATGGAGAAGACCTCAATCAAACCACCGGTGTGTGAAGAAGTTGCATGGTGAGCTTGCTGGGGAAATGTCAACAGAGCAGGTTGCATGTGTAAGCCAAGAAACCATATGGGGTTCTCGCAAGAGAAAGCAACGACAAGATCAGCGCTGCATGGAGGAGAGGAGATTGTGCATGAGAGCTTGTGTAAGAAGGCATTGATGGTAACAAAGGCAATGTAGGAGAAGAGGAGTACGGAGACCTACATATTTAGCCAAAATTTTGCTAAGCCAACTACTATCAACCCCCCTCTTGTTCTCTTCTTCTCATCATCCCACCTCTCTCTCTCTCTCTCTCTCTCTCTCTCTCTCTCTCTCTCTCTCTCTCTCTCTCTCTCTCTCATTCCACCCTCAGAAAAAAAAGTTTAGAAAAAAGATAATAAAATAAATAAATAAATAAATAAAGAAGAATAAAGAAGAGAAGAATAAACAAGAAAGAAGGAAAAGAAAAGTTGTGGCCTCACCGCCTCATCACCGACACACCGTGCATGTGAGAATTGTTCAAAAGCAAGCCAATCAAAGCAGTATCTATGCACTCATTGACGTTGTCCTAATGTGGCTAAGAAATATTACATTGATTGTACAATCTTTCTCCTACAAGTGAATACTCATATATATCTTTCTTGGCATAGTGAGGACAAAACTCATGTGTATCTTTATTGATGTGGTGGCAATTGAAGACCAACATTTTCAAAATAATTACCAATATGTGTGTTCTCTGATGTTGTAAAAAAATTCATATACAAATCTTTTTATAAGTAAAGGAATACAAATATGCATTTTTCTTAGCATTGTAGAAGTAAAAGACTCGGCCATAATATCTCAAACAACACATATAAAATTCTGTAGTAGGCGGGCCTAACACTCCCTAAGAAGCTTTCTATATAGAGGAGATGCTAGGTGGCTACCAAATTTCTAGAGAGATGGGACTTAAAATGAAATGTGCTCAAATAGATTTTAGGACTGCAAATATGAATTATATATATATATATATATATATATAGATATATAATGACATTAAACAAACACCCAAAATAACATGCAAGTCGTGTAAAAATAAAATAAAATAAAAACATAACTAAAAAAGAAATTGAACACAAAACAGAAAAAGAAATTGAACATAAAACTAAAACTAAGGGAACTTACAATAAACATGAAATCTCGCCTGCAAGCACAGAAATTCACTGCTTACACAAACAATCATAAATGCTCAAAATCTTTGAGAAACACTCGGCAAATTATACTTGGAATGCAAATGAGCAAAGTAGCATTCCTATTTATAAGAAAAGAATGATTTCATCAGCCAAATACACATTATATGCAATAACTTAAACACTTGACATGCATTAAGGCCTCTAATAATCGCAACCAAATATGCGAATTGAAACAAGCATGCAGACAAAATTTGACCGATAATGAATTCAAAATGCTATTACATGCACATAATAACAATAATAAATTTACGTGAATGACCAACCCAACATGTCTTTTACCTTTCAAATGGCTATGGGTGCACATGAATAAGAATCCTTCCAAACAAAACCAAATACCCTAATCCAATGTTGTCACAAGCATACAAGTGCCCTAAACAACATATAAGTCAATCATTAAAAGTGACCAATGCACATCTCAAGCAAAATTACGAACCTGTGAACAACATTCCCACAAACAAAAGGTTTCTAGGGGAGAGAAGTGGTTCACTGCTGTATTTCATGATATGTGCAATCATTCCAAAAAAAATATGCAACGTAAGTCAAATCACTAAAAGCAGTTTTTCTACATATGCTCCAATGAATGCTTTAAATGCTCAAAGTAACATCAAAGAATGCTATGAAGATAAAATAAAGTGAAATTAAATTCCAATTCTCTAAATATAAGCATCCAAAGGCAATAAAATCCGATATGCACACACCCCGCATATAAGTAAATTTAAATTCCAGTTCTTTATAGATAAGCATGCAAAGCCAATAAAGATAAGAAGGTAGAGCTTAACAAATTTAAGAAAAAAAATGCGGAGCACCATAGCCTCATGAAAGATTTTAAGTTGAGAGAAGGTTTTGAGGCAAGTATTATTATCTTATGAAAATTTGAGTATAATTGATGAATATGAGCTAGTTACAGATTGATAAATTTATTGAATTCGTCAAGTTGTGTATAAAAGATTCAAGTTTAGAGGTGGGGAAAAATCAAAATATGTCCAGCGAGAAATCGAAAAATTTTGGTGTGATATTTATGTTTGAAAATAAGAAGCAAATATCTAATAGGTCTAATATATGCAATTGAATATAAATATATCGACTTGTGTATTTTCATTTAAATTTTCATCATATTTAACATATTTTTCATCATGTTTGCAAAGTTTAATTGATATATATATGCATACAAGTTCTTTAAAATTTATAATATTTTTGTAAAAATATATCATTAAGTACAAAATATTAAATAGCACATGTTGTGTTGTATTTTTGGTGTTGATTGTTAACAAGCATATATTCACGTTAGGTAATGAATGCATAAACTGTAATATGCAAATACGATCAATGAAATTTCATGTTTTTTTTCTTACACACACATGCAAGCGCACACACCTCATATATGCAAGAACTTGAACTCAAGACCTCTTAGTTGAAAGACAAAACTCTCAACCAGTAACCAAAATGGCTTGCATTGTTTTTTTAATTCATTAAGCTCTACCATCTTACCTTTATTGGCTTTAAATTCAATTTTTATTTTACCATTTTTTGTCATTTTAGGCATTACAATAAATGAAAATATGACACTCAACAGGACGCAATGGGGAAAAAGGATTCATGTACCCAACCCTAGTTAGTGGGATATTGTTGTTGTTGTTGTTGGAGGTACTACAATAAATCCATAGAGTAGTGAATTATAGAATACACTTGATATGGCTCAAATTTTTTAATTAACCAAGGTTAGTTTAAACTCATCCACTTAGATAAACATTCACCCCTAGTTCATAAGAACTCCCTAGAAAATGAAACCAATATGTGTTCATAAGAATTATTCGATCATGTTGAGTCAACTAACATCTCTAACTAAATAGAACATTGTCCACAACAACCCAAGAAAGCAAAACCATGATATCTTAACTAGGTTCATTTTCATCCTCTTTGCCCTCTACTCTAAGCTAAAAAAAGATTATTTGTTCAACACAATATCATAAATGCTTGCACCATACACTAGACAATTAGTAACCTAGCAATCAACCTTAATCAAAAATTCTTTGTCATCAACAGAAGTGATAATTAGCAAATAAAAAATCCCAAACCATATTATAAAATCCACACAAAATAAGTACAAAATCTCTATATATAATCTACTTGTGAAAACCTAACCCAGAACACAAATAAAACTCCCAAGATAAGTTAGGGCATGAATTTTCAGAGCCCACAAAATCCATGGAATTTCAACATAGTTTACTAATGTTGTGATAGGTTATGTTATGTAAAATAACATTACTGACACTTTAACAAGTATGAAAGAGCAATTATAAATGTGAATTGCGTGTGGTGAAGAAAATATTAAAGGGAAGTGTAGAGTTTTATGTAGCATGGATATCAATTTTGTTTTAGGGAAGCAACTGCTAAGAAAAATTTAGCAAGCCTTAGCTATTGGTTCTTTTTTCTAGTTTCTATAAAGAAGATGAGGAATAACAACATTTATATAGATTTGGGAGAATTAAACCTATTGAAAAATAAAAATGGACAAAGTGTCATACTTTCATATTAACGGAATATATACATTTTTGTGTGTTAGTAATTAAAGATTCTTATGTACATGGCATTTTTTATATGTTTATAAATTGAAGCATGCAGACATATACATGCACATTTATGTGGATCTTCACATTCACCTACAATACAGTAATAACTAGAAATTAAATTTGATTGCCCTCTTTTTAAGGAAATGCAACACCTTTCAGCAAAATGCTAATTTTTCCCATCTTCAAAATCAAGAGTAATAAATTGTTCTAAATAAATGAAAGCCAATAGTCACAATTAAGGATTTGTAAAATATATATATCTATGTACTTAATTATCTTGAGGTTTCATTAGGATAAAAACTTCATGTAAACTTTATATGAATGAAGCATGTATGAGTCAATGAGTAAAGTTCTAGAGTTTACTGCCCCGATTTTCCATTTGAATACTCCATTATTGACCATTGTTTAAAAAGGCATTTGAGGCATACACCTCAAAATGCACCTCAAAATAAAGCACAAAATTAAAGTCTCGAGGTGTTTAAGGCAGTGCTTCAATTAAACTATGCAAAAAATTATATTACATTATATTATATTATATTATATTATATTATATTATATTACAATTAATATATCTGATCAAATGACTCAAAAAAGTCAAAACATAATTTTAGTATGATTATTTGATTATGACATTAATTTAGTCATTTATTTGAAATTATATTGGATCTAATATTAATTGATATAAAAAGTAAAAAAAATGTATAGTAATTTAAGAACATTTTCAAGTTACCAAAAAGATGGAATTAGATAATAATAAATATGATTATTTTGAAGATGATGAAAGCAAAAGATGTGGTCACTAGAGATCATAATCCTTGTGGAATATTTAAAGTTTAAGTGAATTCTTATCTAGAATCAGATTTCAAACTTCAATTTTATATCAATCTTTATGTTTAAATGTGCGGTTTATCTTTATAACAATAAACTAAATCAACATAACAATTATTTGTAATTTTTATGATTCTTGTTTAATTTTATTAGTTTTTCTCTCTTTTTAGGCTTACACGTCGATGCATCTTGACAAAATACATCGGTTGATGATTTCTCCTTTTTAACAAAACAAAAAAAAAACTATGTGACAAAAAAACATCCATTTCATGAAGAGGGCTCAAAGACCATACATAGACATGTATACCATACATACATGTGTGTATAACCAATATTTAGTTGCATTTATATGAAAAATATTTAACATTCTTCTATTATAATCAAGCACACAGCCAAAAAAAAACATTAAGTGAAGTGTAACAAGAGTAAGCAATAATGGAAAAGAGTGAAAGTGAGAGTATATAATGTAAAACTTATATGTCATTTAATTAGTAAAAAATAACATAGGTTGTGTTGAGTTTGTGTCCAACAAGCATTATCACAAATTCAAGGGTTTTAATAAATTTCATATGCTCCTAGGAAAACAAAAATAAATAAATAAATGCTCATTTAGTTTGGTTTTTTACACAATAAAATAGTCCCATATGCCAGGGTAACCATCCAAAACTATTAGTGTTCATCAACAATCACATAACGACTAAATAACTAGAGACAACACTACTGATAAGCTTACACGCAGGAACCAACGCTAGTTAAAAGCTCATGTGAATAAAATATGGAGCAAAATAGTCCATGTTAAGAGTGTAGCAATACATTAGCAAAAACTCAATAATCAGAGTAACTCACATGCAAATACTCTGAAATCCTCATGGATGCCTTGTTAGCTTCCTCAACAAACTCCCTAAAACATCAGTATTGATGGGCATCAACAATAAATGAATAGAAGCAATGAAACTATAGCTTGAGACAAAACTTGAATTGAAATCTCAGTTTCAAAAAAAAAAAAAATTGAAGGGCATCTGTATAAATCTCTTCATAGGCTTTCATGTGAAAAAGAACAACAGTTTCAAAATTTTGTAACCAAGGATCATCGTTAATCCTATGTCACAAATAAAGACAGCTAACTCTGAACTTATAAAAGTTTTCCTGGAACCCTGGCAGTACTATTAGCATTTCTTATAAATTTTTTGTATTATTAGCAGGGTTTTTATAAAATCCTGGTATGATTCACTTCCAGGTATTGTGAAAAACCGTACTAGTTCTGTCAGGTTTCAAAAGAAATCCTAGTGGAATTGCCTATGTTTCGGTGAACACTTTTTGAAACCAGCCGTTTGCTAAACTACCGTTATTTATGCGCATACCCTAATAAAACTAATAGAATGCAGTGGATCACCTATCCGGATGCGTGTTCCTGCAGAGCTCCGCAGAGTCAATGACTGAGCATACCTGCCAAGCAACATCCTAAGGCCACTTTGAGAGACAAAGTGCTAAGATTATAAATGCAAGACAGTAGAGAATAGTACAGTATTAGATATATCATCCATGGCCTTAATGACTTCTTCGGAGGGTGGCATCTGAGAAATACGGGATACGAGATCATCGGCACTGGGACAGGATGCTAGAGCAATCAATAAACAAGTATGTGATTGCTGTTTGAGATTTTGAGACA
Organism: Phalaenopsis equestris; assembly: GCF_001263595.1. NCBI lineage: Eukaryota > Viridiplantae > Streptophyta > Magnoliopsida > Asparagales > Orchidaceae > Phalaenopsis > Phalaenopsis equestris. Next base: position 597,184 of record NW_018165229.1, read on the forward strand.
GTACTAGACTGGAAGATTACCTTTCGATGGCCTCATCCACAAACCTCCGAAAACCCTTGGCTGTCTTGAGGACCTGAAATCCATAGAGACCAGTCTCGTCGCTATCCGCACTGACTGAAGCGGCAAAATTGCCGGAGAAAAATTCGCGAGCACGATAAGGAAGGTCGGGAGCGGCAGCACGACGAATCCTTACGGCCCAAGCCATCGGAGATCCTCTCGCTAGGATCTTCGCGTCACGGTTTCACGCAAGGAACTCTAGAAAACCAGAAAAAAAGCCTGCTGTGGGTCCGGCTTTCACCATTTAAAAAAAATATATTAAAAATATATTTTTTGCACTTTGTTTATTCATATTTATTTTTTACGGGCTAGTATTTTCATGTTAAATTTTGAGGTTTAGGGTTCTCTTGTCTGAAGAAACATTAACTGTTTTAGCTTTTTGACACTGGGCTTGTTTTAGCACGGCTGACCTCTTAGCTTCTTCACCACTGCACTTGGAAGCACGTTAGAGATTTTGGAGTCTTTGTCACTGGCATTTTGACACCGACACCCCGTCAGGGACTCCGCCTACTCATTTAAAAGCAAGCTTAACAAGGTTTCGATATGTTTCTAGCTAGTTTTGGTTGTATAATTTTCTTAATTAAATTTGTTGTTCAACATACAATGCTCAAGTTTTTACATTAGCTATAACAGATCCAACGAATGAAAAATAAAGAAAAAAAGAAGAAACCATGGAGGTAAACAAAGAAAATAAGTCGATTTTATTTGATTTTCAAGTATCTATCTTTTCTGTAACCGTGAAGTATAATTCTTCATTTATCGTTATTTGTTTAATGTAAAACTTCGATTGATCCAATAATTTTTTCCGGACTCATATGTTCAATATAAAACTTTGTTTGTTTTATTTGTTCAATGCAACATTTGCAAATATCTCATTACAGTTATATGTATTACTGACTTTATAATTTTAAAGCAATAGATTTTATTTTGGGCAGTTTACCTGTTGAATGTATTTGAAAAATAGAAAACATCATTATTTTCTCAATATTAAAAATATTTGTAAGTACCCCTCGATATCATCATGAAGCACCATAATGTCATCATTTTAGCACAATAATACAGTTTTAATATTAACACACTACAACCTCAATTCCACCTTAAGATAACCATAATAACACCATAAGACATTCACAGCATCATCATATTTCAAAAAGATTACAACTAACTGTAGAAACTTAAATACCACCCATGACATAATACAACTAAAATACAAATGCTACATTATTACAAAAAAAAAAATCGCAACACCATCATTCTATCAAATAATGGGCATCACTTTATAATTTGAATATCACAAGATCATCACCAGAATACAAAAAAAAAACTACCAAAAAATATCTGGAATACCACCAGAATATCACCACAATACCACTAAAATATCAGAAGCATACCAGAAAAATTTCTCAAGAGTATCACAATGCCACCAGAATATCATCATAATGTCATCAAAACTCCATAAAAGTGCCACGATAGTATTACCAAAATACTACCAGAATATTACATGAATACCACCTAAATATCATCAATAAACCACCAGAATGCCACAAGTATAACACTAAAATACAACAATAATACCAATAAAATACCACTAGAATATCACCAAAATTTCACAAAAATACCATAATAATATAATCATAATACCACCATAATATCACGTGAACATCACATGAATACCACCATAATATCATAATAATAGCAAAATAATACAACCAAAATACCACAAGAATACCATCATAATATTCAGGTGTCTTATTCTGATATTCTGGTGGTATTCTGCTGATATTTTGGTATCTTATTGTGGTATTATGGTGGTAATCTGGGGATATTCTTGTGACATTCTGGTGGTATTATTATGATTTTGTTGTGGTATTATATTGAAATTATTGTGGTATTATGATGGTATTATGGTGTTATTCAGATAATATTCAAGTGTTGTTTATGTGGTATTCAATTGGAATTCTTGTGGTATTGTTATGATATTATTGTGGTATTGTTGTGATATTGTTGTGTTATTATAATAGTATTATTGTGGTATTATGGTGATATTCTAGTGATATTTATGTAATATTCAAGAGGTATTTATATGATATTTTAGTGGTATTTTGGAGTTATTTTTTTGGTATTGATGTAATCTTCTCATAAACTTTTGGTTTTATTATAGTCATAATTTGTCTTCCTACTATTTTTTTCTTATAAATGAACCAAACAATCACTCTTCCTGTTAAAGAAATAAATAAAAACTTATGAAATCATTATATATATATATATATATACCTTATAAACTTT
>NW_018165229.1:599536-604954 GCF_001263595.1 Phalaenopsis equestris
TATATATATATTCAAAAGCTATAAAAATAATAAGTTTGAATAATGTAATTGAAATCCATACCAGAAGTTGCATTAAGTGAAACTACAAACAAACTCTACTAACCGAAATACATCGAGCAAACCCTAACGAATAAAGCTATTTTAAAAGTAATGAAGCTCAACTCAATTTAGTTATTGCCACGAAAATATTCATATCCTATTTTCAAAAATGATATGTTGTGGAGTTCTTTGGAAGTAGCAGAAGAATATCACTTAAATTCTAATCGCGGGAAAAACCATAACCGAGAAAAAGAAAACAAACGGTGTATGGTTATGAACAATGCCAGATTTTGAGCAACGCGTGATTTTTTTTAGGTATTCGGGCGGAATTTGGGTCGATCAAGCGGAAAAACACATTTTTAACAATTTTTTAAAATGACAAAAAAGGGGCCCACCACTTTACAGATAACGTGGTCTTATTGTTGTCCAGATGCAAAACTGTGTATGGACTTCGGATGTTGTGTAACAGTAGTTAAAGATATTGCGTTCAAAGTTCACTAAATAATTTAGTAGAAATTGCTTTAAAGTGGTATTTAACGTAAGAGCTATTTGATTTGTTGTAAATAAAGTACTTAAAAAATTTAGAGTGTATTATGATTTTATAATGCTCTCGAATCAAGCAAAAATGAAGTATTCCTCAATTCTGCGAAAGCTCCTCGTCTCTCGCTCCTGTCGTTACATCTTCGCCTTCTCATTTCCTCATCCTGCATCCTCGCACAATCTTCATTTGTAAAGCAACCTTCTTCTCTCGTACATGTTTCATCTACAGTGCAACCTTCATCTCTTGCGCCAGCTTCCTTTGCAAAAGAGTCTTTCTCTTCCACAAGACCCATCTCTCACAAGCACTTCACATTCCATTCATCCTACGTACTCATCATAGGAAAGAGTTAAGAGTTTACCCAAGAAGCATGTTGATTTCACTAAACACATGCACTGACACAAAAAAAATCTACTAAATCTTTGTTACAATAGAAATACATAAAACAATAAATAAAGATACATAGTTATTCCTCCTTGATAAAGACCGAAGTTGACTCCAAGCAGCAGTTCTGATTTTCCCACTCTTACCTGGTAGAACACCATTCCCTTAGCACTTATGAGAAGAACTATGGTTTCTCAAAACAACAAAAACCCCTAGTAATCAATATCTTCTCAATCCCTCACAAAAGCATAATTCATATATCAATTCTCCATCAAAACTTCACCAATCATCTTCAAGGCAGCAATTGTTGACCTCATTTTTTGTGAGTTATGTTTCCCTCTCTAGAGTCTATAATCTTGTCATAGGACTTCTCTGCTGCAACTCCTAGGGGACTAGTGTCGGGACCTGCACCAATTAGAAATTCAAGCCACCTCATGACTCCTTGTACTCTCATATGTGTTGTTTCAAATCCTCAGCATTTAGTTGAGTTGACTGAAAGCAACACATTGAAACTCAGGTCTAGTTCCTATTGGGATTGAGAGTGCCCTAGGAAGACCCTTTGGGAGCTTTCGTTCCTTAACACACCATAATTAACATAGCGCGCACACACACACATACACATACATATACAAAACACACATAAACACCATAATTCACATAAGACACATAAACATACACTTACATCACACACAAACTCCACGATAGACACAATTCACTAACCAATGTTAAAATCTAATTTAAAATTGAAATGAAAGCCATTGCAACATGAACTTTAGGCCTTCCGGAACGATCTAGGCGACTTACCGTCGAGAGTGGTTTGCTTGACTTTAGTTATTGCTTAGGTGAGGACTAGTCAGCACTTTGCTCATTAAGCGGCTTCGATCGGACCAAAGTACTACCTAATCATCGACGAACTTTTATAGATGACCTCGAATGATGAAATGTACTACACGAACGTGTCTGGAACATCGGTTTTATCTAGAAATGACACTTTTTTGCTATAGTTCCGTGCATGAGCAAAATTCCTGCAAATTGATATATTTAAATGAAATAATAATAATAATATAAAATAAGAGAAAACCTCTATTTAAACCCACGCAACCCTCACAGATCTCACAAACGAATTTTTATTCGGTACGTGCACCTCATGAACCCCTACATGCGGTACCGAATAAAAATTCGCCACGTGGAATGCGATTCCACGTGGCTTTACAGCTTAAAAATAAGCTTTTTCATGTATTCGATTCCTCGTGGCTTTACAGCTTAAAAATAAGCTTTTTTTTATGCCCGACCCGACCCAATACTCCTTTTTGACGAAAATTTAATGCATAAGGCTCTTTCCCGGTTATACCCAGATTTAGTTTCGCACTTTAGGGTTTGGAGCTGTCGAAAAGGACTGATCTACCGACAACGAGAACGACAACCGCTTCCATATCTGTGCAAGTTTAGCTTCTTGTACCGGATCTGTAGATCTGTACAAATCCTGGATCTGTACAAATCCTATATGTTTCTTCATTATGTAGTTTGTTGATCTGTGTGAGTTTTTGCAATCCATATCTTAGGTATATCGTAGGTTTAAGTAGGTCTATTTTTTGATTTGGAATTTTTATTGCATTCTTCTGGGTTTAGGGTTGGTTAGTTTTATTCAAATTTGTTTCTGTGCTTGTGTTTAACAATCCAGATCTTGGCAGTATTCTTGTGTAATTTTTGTTAATAAGAAATGTTGGGGTGATTGTGATATTATTATGATTTTATTGTTGTGTTGTGTTGTTGTACTGTTGAAGAGACTTTTTTGTTGCGGCTTTATGGTTTTATCGTTGTGTTATTATGGTGTTATTGTCTTTGCGGTATTATCTCTGAAGTATTCCGGTGTTATTTTTTTAACGAAGTATGTTAGTGTTATTATGGGGTTATTGCAGTATTGTTATGGTTTTATTGTTGTGTTATTGTACTATTGAAGAGAGTTTTATTATCGTGTGATTATGGTGTCATTGTCCTTCCTATTGGTGTTATTGTGAGGTAATGATTTATAGTGTTAACTGGGTATTAGCATTGCGGTATTCTCGTGTTATTTTTCTTAACGATTGATGTTGGTGTTATTGTTGGGATATTGTGGTATTATTATGGTTTTATTATTGTGATATTGTACTGTTTAAGAGAGTTTTATTGCTGCGGCTTTATGGGTTTATTATCGTGTGATTATGGTGTTATTGTCTTTGTTGTTTTAGTAGACGCACTTATCTTACTATTGGCTTATTTGTTTTTCTATAACTTAAATCATTCAATGCAGGAAAGGAGGAAGATGGGCGAACAAGCAAAGTACTGTTCGTTGAGATGGAGATATGTTGATGGAAAGTTTCCTGATTTCTCGGAGGCAATGAGATGGAGTTATTTTGTGATTCATATAATCTTGATCGATAAACAGTAGAAAAATCAGTCGCATCAATGATCAAAGGTTGATGGAGAGGAAGTTTTAGGCTCTTCGCACATCTAAAGTTGATTGAGTTATATAATCTGATGTCAACACTGAAGATGTGATTTGTATCAAGTAAGTCGTAATGGGTTTGTTAAATTGTCGGAACAGAAGAAAATGTAATTGTCAGTTTTGATGTTCTGGATTTCTCAAGTCTGATGTGAATGGTGTTTCGTCATGTGAACCAGTTGGAACACCATTCACATGAGACTTAAGAAGTGCAGAACAACATAACCTCCAATAAAATTTTATTCTATTTCCACATTTTAGCTAACCCATTACGAATTACTTGATACATATCACATCATTATCATTGTCATAAGATTAGAACTCGGCCAATTTTAGATGTGCGAAGAGCCTGAAACTTCCTCTCAATCAACCTTTGACCATAGTTTGGAATGATTTTTTCACTTCCTATCAATCAAGAATAAAAACTACATGCCAACGCCCTGGCCCTCCCTTCGCCGCATACTATGTATTATACGGTGGTTATTGTTATATCATCGTTATACTTATTCGACATGTTGTAATATTGTGGTATTATTACTGATTTATTGGAGTATTATTTATCTATTATTTCTTATGTAGTATATTGTTTTATTGCGGAGTGATTGACGTATTATTAACTTATCTGTTTATCAACAACGCGATGATGTATTATTATGGTTGTATTGTGGTATTATTCGAGTCTTATTGTGGTGGTATTAATGGGACTACTTCCGACGTAAATTTTTTGGTGCCCTACAGTGTTACCGTGGTTTTAATCTTGCTTTATTATGTTTTAATTTAGTGGAGTATCAGTATGGTTGGATAAAATGAGGCATTCAATATCCGAGGATATCAGAGACGAGCTAAGAACAATGAATGTTGTACAGTTTTTCGACCTCCCTCCATATCCGCAAGATAATGTTTTGACACTACAGATCTTGCAATGTTGGCAGCAAGATAAAATGGTTTTCAAAATTGGAGGGAAGGAGTTGCGGTTGTTGCCCGATGAAGTTGCCCTGCTAATTGGCATGAGAGGTGCAGTGCCAAAGTGATGTCAAAGTGGAGTAAACATCCATTTTGTGGCGTGAATGCCCAGCAGATGAGGAACAATCTCTTGGACTTCGCAAGAGAGGGGTCTTCTACCCATTTTGCTAAATTGTTTATAAAATTTTTGTTATCTAATCTATTCTTTTGCTCGAGCAATTTTAGTGTTTCCCAAGGACTTAACAACTTTGGGGAGAACATAGAGACATTTGCCTCATTTAATTAGCCTGCTGTGATCTGTGATTTTCTTATAGAACAAATCAATTCAGTGGCCATCAAATTATTGAGGAACAAGTCGATTGGATGCATAAATGGGTTTCTTTATTTGTTCACGGTCAGCATATTGTAGATCTTGAGCATGGTTAATGTTTACTAATAATCTTTTATGCTCAATATTGTCTATCTTTTATGCAGCTCTAATTTTTTTAGCATACTTCTGTGGTAACGCCTGTCAATGCTGATGTCAGACCGACGATGTTGAGATGGCCAACAGCTGTTAGCTTGAACTCCTCGCAAATAGATGTGGCCTTTAAGAGCCTGACGAGTGAACATGCAAGTCATTTACACTATTGTTCAATAACTTATTTTAAGAATAGTAATTAAGGTTTCTGTTACCTGAAATGTCTTGCAGGTCAATGATAAATTCTTGGACCTACAAGAGGAGGAACAAAATTTCCTTACCAGTCCAGATGAGGGACTTCCTGATGTTTCTGAAATTCGTCAGCATGAGATTAGAGCAGAACCTCCCGTAGCATTTGATATGGGGCCCGTTGTTGAAGGGGAAAGAGCCCCAATACCAATTTTCAATGTAATGAACAAGAACCTGGAATCTCTGATTGATCTTATAAAAGGACAAGAGAAATGGTTCAGGGAGTTCCAAGGGACCCTAAATACAATTACTGTTGGAGTTTCGGGTCTGCAAGACCAGATGTTGAAATTACATAATAAAATG
>NW_018165229.1:605677-606500 GCF_001263595.1 Phalaenopsis equestris
TATATGTAGTTTATTTCAATTGATTTTATTGCTTGCTTTGTTTATGTGTAGTCCTCAGTCACCGAAAGACACGTTGATTTCCTAGGGCGAGCATTGATCTCTGTTCAAATGCAGACATGTATTGATCAGTGCTTGTCACAATACCCTGTAAAGTAAGTTGTAGCCAATAGGTCGTTCCATCAGAAGTTTATTAATGTGATGTTATATATGTATTATTTTTACCCTTCAAGAATGACTTTATTGTCCACTTAAAAGATAGTTCAATATATATTGATCTGGGTATGATGGAGATGTACTCTGTAATGGATGGATTGGGAATGACCAGATGGATGCATTGGCCCTAATTCTTCATGAGAGGAAGACCCAAAATCCAATATCATTCCGACGATACATATACGTTTCTTCTTTATACTATGTATAAAATAAAATAATGATCGTCATAAGATTTTTTATGTAGTCCATGATTATCTTAAAGGGTGTCAATTCATGCAGGCATATCAAAAAATTGAAGGTGATGACAACTTAAGGTTTGTGCGCCACATTACGAAAGAAGCTGTGAAAGATGCTGAGATTTTATTATTTTCCATTGTTGAAAACCAGCATTGGATACTGCTGATTGCTGACCTGAAGGATAAGAAATGGAAAATATATGATTCATTACCAAACAAAATGCATAAGGCAGTATGCGAGCGCGTTGTAAGTCATAAACTACATAATATGTCAATATCATATTAAATTTCACATTCTATAACATTTGTTCCTCCCATCTTTCGTAGATAAAACTGTTTGCAGCGGATGCCAGACTATGTTTTGGTACGAGGAA
>NW_018165229.1:606826-608006 GCF_001263595.1 Phalaenopsis equestris
CCTTTGCAGTATTCATACATTTTTATTTTGTATAGATTTATCGTTTCAGTGTGGCTTTGCCTTTGCAGTATTCATACATTTTTATTTTGTGGAGTATCAGTGTGGTTGTATTTTTGTATATTCACGGTCGTCTCAACGTTTTATTGGATACAAAGCTTCTCTCGCAGTTGGATAGATATATTTTTAAGTAATATTTGTACGGTTGTATTTTGGTATCTTCACGGTCATCTTCACGTTTTATTATAATTTGTCGCGGTGGTTGTATTTCTAAGGTGTTGTTCAGGTTTTATTTTTATGTCGTTTTTGATGGCCGGTGGTTGTATTATGGTTTTTTCGCGGTCGTGTTCAGGTTGTATTTGGTTAAAGCATGTGACGATCTGCAGAAATAAACGTCTTAAGGAAACTGCGGCGGTTGTATTATGGTTTCATCGCGGTTGTGTTCAGGTTGTATTCGTTTAAAGCGTGTTAAAGGCGTATGACGATCCGCAGAAATAAACGTCTTAAGGAAACCGCGACGGTTATATTTTGGTAATTTTACGGTGTTGTTCGGGTTTTATTATTCAGCCGTGTCTCACTACTTCTGATTTTATTGGAATATGCCGCCAAAGATTCCAATGAAATCAGGCTGATCGGCAGGAATAAACCTAATAAACCTGTCTTGAGGAAACCGCGGAGGTTGTATTTTGGTAATTTTCCGGTGTTGTTCGGGTTTTATTATTCTGCCGTGTCTCACTACTTCTGGTTTTATTGAAATATGCCACCAAAGATTCTAATGAAACCAGGCGGATCGGCAGTAATAAACCTGTCTTGAGGAAACCGCGGAGGTTGTATTTTGGTAGTTTTCCGGTGTTGTTCGGGTTTTATTATTCTGTCATGTCTCACTACTTCTGGTTTTATTGGAATATGCGGCCAAAGATTCCAATGAAACCAGGCGGATCGGCAGGAATAAACATGTCTTGAGGAAACCGCGGAGATTGTATTTTGGTAATTTTCCGGTGTTGTTTGGGTTTTATTATTCTGCCATGTCTCACTACTTCTAGTTTTATTGGAATATGCCGCCAAAGATTCCAATGAAATCAGGCTGATCGGCCGGACGGATCAGCAGAAATAACCCTGTCTTGAGGAAACCGCGGAGGTTGTATTTTGGTAATATTCCGGTGTTGTTCGGGTTTTATTATTT
>NW_018165229.1:608589-612864 GCF_001263595.1 Phalaenopsis equestris
CATCGATTTTAATTTTGTTAAATCCCTCTTACACTATCTTCTCTGCACGTACATGGCCTCATGATATGGTGCCGATCTGGTATGCAAATTTTTGAATGTGGTTGAGATAGATGAGTCCGCTTGCAGAGTTTGGCAACATTTCTGAAACTCTTCGATTTGCATAACCATAACTGTTATATATGTCCCTTTTCGCATTAATAGTCCACCGAAGTAAAATATATTTATCAGGGATTTTTGTAATATTTTTGTGCTGGAGAACCCTTAGAGCGTGGGCACATAATAAACCCATCATTTCAAACTTTTTACAACTACACGTAATATCAGAATTACAATTGTCCACTTTAACAATCCAGGGCCTGGCTCTGTCCTTATTATCGAGAGTTCGGATATGAAATTCTGAATCCGTAGTGCTGCAACACTCTACAGCAAGCCCACACAAGCCATGTAGAAACTGTGTTTCAAAGATTGAGTATAACTTCCTAGTGTAAAGGGTTGAAACTTGTCTCAACACTGGACTGCTTTTAACGGTGGGAGAAATTGCAGACTGCTGGCATTTAAATTCTTCATCCTTTTCATTTCTTCTCCAATCTTTGAGAACATTTTCAAGACCCAAAAAACATTCGGTCAGGGTGCTTGTTGCCTTGGAGACATCATGACAAATCTTATTTGTGGACTCACTTCTTTGCGTTGATAGGATCCCCATTCCAAAAATTTCTTTGTTGAAGGCGGTTGACCACTTATGCCTGATATTATACAATTCATTCAACCAAACATTCTCGTGTAGTTTTCCTTTCTCGACCATATCACCCCAAGTTTCTTCAAACTCCTCTTCAGATTCACATTTTATAAAAAAGATCATTGACTCTCTTGCTACCGATGCCACAATGGACTTTTGAAGATAACTTCTTGTAGATGTGCCATTGACATAATCTATGTCTGGTTTTCGGAAGACACTCTTCAATAGCTTTAGACATTGCTTGGTCCTGGTCAGTGAATATTGTTATCGGATGCTTGTTATCCATTATACGGATAAAAGCTCTGAATAACCACTTGAATGATTCAATTGTTTCATCTGACAAAAAACCAACAACAAATAGAACATTGTGCCAGTGATGATTCACACCGACAATCGGAGCACAACATAAATTGTATTTATTCAATCTATAACTTGTATCAAATATTATTACATCCCCAAAACAGTTGTAATCAATCATGGACATACCGTCGTAAAATTCACCAAACATCCTGCCTCATCAATTTGGAAGTCCCACGCAAACATTGGATCATCTGCTTGTCGGGTAGTGAACAATTGTATGAGAGAATTAGCATCCCCTAATTCAATCTGAACTCTTCTCTCTCTTTGTATGAAATTATATGCATCCCTCTTTGTGCAATCAAGATTCTCCACTCCTCCAACCTCATTTGCGAGGAATCTGAATGCATCACTGGTTCTAATCTCTGATTTTGTCATTGTTATGAGGATATCAGCACTGATATCACACATCTTTCTGCTGGAATGCAGTAGATGCTTGTCACCGTCCTCCGCCAACGGATGGTTGTGACTTTCTACAAATTTTTTTACCGACCAGTTGCCATCTAAATCAACGGAGTATCGGATCATTGCTGGACAACCAGTCCTTGTGTCCGCTCTTTTGAACCTCACTGTGATAGTGTCCTTCAACTCTTTCTTGAAACCAGCCTTACCACAAACAAAGTCCTTTGTCTTCAACTTCTTAGAATTCGGCCAGAAACCACTGTGTTCCTTTCGCACAGTAAATCCAATATGGTGTGCATATAAACAATACTGTTCATATGCTTCATTCTCGTTCTGGACAACTGCATTAAGTAATTTCTCTGTATCGGGTGACTGCAGATTTAAACATCATAGATACAATGTTATAATACATAAAGAACAAAATAATAATACCATATTAATATCATAATAATACTATTCATAACATCAGCCCAGAACTTATATTATACCGAACAACCGGAGATGGAAAACAACTACAAAACCCAACCGGTGTATCACCGTGATAATACCTAAGTAACACCAAATCCACATGAAAGAAACGTTACGTTGTGGTACTACCAAAATAACGCTGTGGTACGACCAAAATAACACCAAATCCTCAAGACATTGGTTTTACATTATGATACCACCAAAATAATGCTGTGATAATACCAAAATAACACCAAATCCTCGAGATTCTTTACATTATGATACCACCAAAATAACGCTGTGGTACGACCAAAATAACACCAAATCCTCAAGACATTAGCTTTACATTATGATACCACCAAAATAACGCTGTGGTACGACCAAAATAACACCAAATCCTCAAGACATTAGCTTTACATTATGATACCACCAAAATAACGCTGTGGTACGACCAAAATAACGCCAAATCCTCAGACATTCACTTTACATTATGATACCACCAAAATAACACTGTGATACTACCAAAATAATTCCAAATCCTCAAGACATTCACTTTACATTATGATACCAGATACTATCAAAATAACATCAAACCCCAACTAATATTCTAATGAACAATAAGAAATGGAGAACAATTACAATAATAACCATTGTATCACCATTATATTTCCTAAATAACACCACATTCCACCCAACCGAAACTTAGTGTTAAAACTCATCTAAAAATAGAGCAAACTTCATTAGCAATAAAATTACTCCTTAAAACCAAGAACTGCATTCAAACATCCTTCGTTAAAAAAATTTATCTGCCGATGTCCTTCTGCCGCATCTAAACTCTGCTCAATCTCATTATTCTTGGAAATATTCTGAGATTTCATCTCATTGTTATGATTCTCAGGAGTATTTTGAGATTCCACCAACATTTCTTCGTAAAAAATTATTTCCATCGAACCAGCTCCAGCGAACATAAGGGAAAAAATGAGAATATACTAAATCTCAATACCCTAAAGCAGACAAAATGTCACTTTCTTCTATTAGAGGGAATCAAAAATGACAAAAAACCACTTTTTTTTGGGCGGGATACGTCGGGTCGGGCATAAAAAAAGCTTATTTTTAAGCTATAAAGCCACGTGGAATCGCATTCCACGTGGCGAATTTTTATTCGGTACCGCATGTAGGGGTTCATGCGGTGCACGTACCGAATAAAAATTCCTCACAAACACCACTCCCTCGTTGCTTTAGCACCGCACTCGTCTTCACCTCGCTCGCTGTCTCTTTCATTGTGGTGCTTTTGCTGTGCCGAAGAAAGTTGAGACTAAGGCGTCTTCTTGAAGGTATTCTATTGTATTGTTATCAAATTGTTTATATGAATCCAAAGTGAAATCTGTTTTCTAGCCATCCTGTCTTGATCCGTCTTCCCGACTCCTAATTTCCTTAACCCTCTCTCTGAAGTGGGTGTTTGTTGCCTGCTTGAAAGGCAAGATTTAAGAGGTTTTTTTGTAGAAGGTTTTGAGCAAGATAAATGCTAGGTTCCTCCAAACTTGCCAGACAGTCTTTTTGAAGCTAAATCATACAATACGTCATATGTCCAAATCATGCTTTCGTGGTGTTTTGACTTGAATCGCTGTTTTCTTAAATCCAAGAAAAAAACCACATTTTGGGGATGATCTAGAGCAGAAACTGAGAATTATTTAGGCAGGATTTAATTTAAATACTTCAAAATTTTAAAAATGACATAGCTAAAACATATAGAATCTTAAATCCCATTTCTCCCTAGTGTTAAATAATATCAATATTCTAAAATCGGGCATTCGCGGGATTTAACTTAGGGTCTATTTGGGGCAGCTTATTTGGTGCAGTGGCGTTTTGAAAGCACGCCTAAATTGTTAGGGTAAACTGCGTTTTGACAGCTTTCTAGTGGCAGACTGATTTTTCCAATAAAATAAAAATTTATAATAGCCACCACACATATTATCAGCAGATTATTTTTAATAAGTTTATCAGCAGATTATTCAATAAGCTACAGCTGCCCCAAGCAGACCTTTAAATTTTCAATTATCACCAACAATTCTCCTACACTCACTGCTGATCCAGGCGATTTCCCCGCAAGCTCCCCTTGCAAATTTCTTGACTATTTTTTTTGTATGTTTTCTTTTTCAAGTCAAAATAGAGATTTCAAAATAGTTTTTTTTAATGCCCAAAATGATTGTTCATCATGATGCTTTTTCTCATTTGGTGGCATTTTTATTCAAAAAATTATTTTGAAAGATAATAGCCTAAATAAAAAATAGGGGCATCTAGATACCTGCCACAATTCTTTTATACATATATAT
>NW_018165229.1:613007-650377 GCF_001263595.1 Phalaenopsis equestris
TATATATATATATATATATATATAAATACCTTGAATCTCTCACATTACACCACAAATCTCACTTTCACCTACATTTAAAAAAAATGAAATACACATATTTTCATGCATAATTAAAATGGCATGAGTGCAAATGATTAAAGTTTTCTTAATCTTCTCATATATTTATCTTAATACTAGTTATGACAATATTCATAGTTGGGTGAAAATATTTAAATTGTTTGAAGGCTCATATACAAAGCTTGCAATTCTTATGTGCCCACATATATCTTACATAAAATTTTTATATCTAGACACAACATTTTGTTACTTCCACCTATGCAAGAAAAATGTATTTCACCTAAAAAAAATTGCTCATAGCATAAGATATCAAAGGTTTATATACTATATGGGTGAATATGAAAGTTTAGGTGTGAGATATGTAAATGCATAAGAATTGAGTGTTATGTAAGTAAAGCTTAAGTGTTTGATGTGCAAACATTTAAGTTGAATGATTTGCATAATTAATACACTTGGTCATTCACATGTTTATAAATATGCGTACTAGTACATATGTTTCTGTGATCTCATGTTAACTGCTTCTCATATCAACTTTCTGATGCTTCTTTGCAAGGTAAACCCGGTGATGGTGGGAGTTTTGGATTACCGTAAGGGTCAACTCGGAGCGGATGAAACAAACAACATCAAACTTCACGTTAGTGAACAATCTTTCTTTTCAATGTGGTAATATATAGATCATCAAGGGAGTCTATAAATCAGAAGGTATAGGGTTAAGGACGATGATGAGAAAGACATCTAAGTATGCGTGATAGTAGGATAGTGTTGTGTCTCTTAAACTCAATGACCTCATGAGGGTGCGGGATCGATACTACCATTCACCAACATTTGGTAAAGAGTTGTCCTTACTTTTATGGGTTGTTGGTAGCTCTAGCTCAGCAGTGTGATTGACTTATGAAATATCTGATTTGCAAAAATATGTATAGTTATAAAAAATATACTTTTGGATTAAATCATATTTTGTCTGCTAAAAAAATCTAAATCTAAATTATTTTTCTACAAGACAAATTAAGAACTTTTTTTAGTGTTGTCTTTTGGCAAAGATCTTTTGTCAATCACACAAACCGGGCTGAGTATCACCCTCCCTTGATTGTCTTTCTAGTAGCCTTTTACCCTAAGTTTGGTCTCACATATATGATGTTGATGTTGCCTACAAATGTTCCTCAAGAAATTGTTAGTGATTACAATAAATAAAATTCTACACATCCAAATAAAAAGAAAATTCACTCATTCTCTTCCTCATCATCATCAACCTCATCTTCAATGGAATACTCATCCATTGGCTATCTTCTTTCATAAATTTGGTAAGAAGAATTCAAAAGAATTATCACCTCCAATCCATTGGTTCCTATGATACATCTCCAACTAAGCAGCCAGGTAGCAAACCATTTATTCAAGATTCAAATCTTTGAGCATTGGTTATTAATGTAGGATAAGTAGTGTAATGTATTTTGTTGGAATTGTGAATTAATGGGTCACATGTCATATCTTAGCGGATCACTAAAGTTTTAGAGATGATCATCTTCAAGAAAGAATAATAGGTCTGAATGTCCTTCAAAATGTTCAAGAGATCGTAAATGTGCTCACGTTATGACCCTGAACATCTTTTAGAATCCTCTAAGTCATTTTGAGTTCATTTAGACTAATTATTTTGTTGAATCGATCATTCCTTGTTAATTTAGTTGTAATGTTTTAACTCGTGCTCAGTGAACTTTTAGTATTTTGATTAACCCATGAGTAAGGTGCCTATACATTCATTTGATGCACCATTTAGGAATTATGTGGGTGGACATTTTTAAGGGTATGTTAAGTTGTTAAGGAATCCTCACCCCTTTTGTTGCAATTGAGTTTGTAGTGTTTAGGAAATGTTTATAAATTTTTTAATAATCTTTTCTAAGCCTCATTAAGTGATGTGAGATCAAACTTAGTTCACTATCAAGCTCATAAGCCTTTATGGGTAGATTTGCAATTTTGGAAAAGGTTGAGTGGGATGAACATAATCTTTATCAAAAGACTGCATTATCACTTAACCATTGGTATAAAGCTTCCTGATTAGTGAGTTACCATCCTTCTAAATCAAGCCATTTACATTAGCATCATCCAATTTAATTAACTTACAGACCACAAAAATTTAGAAATTTATACTTTTATCCTTTTATAGAAAATAGAATGGATTGATTTCTAACCCTTAACCCTTTATGTTTCAATCATTTTAGAGGGTTAACAATGATCAATATTCCTTTGGTTTAGCCTAAATCATAATTAGATTCTAAACTTTAATAATTAACATTTTGTCTTTAGTGCTCTCCACTTCATAATTCTTTAACTCAAATGACTTTAAAACTTTGCTAGTACTCTACTAATGTGTTAATTAGAACATCAGAGGAGAATATGTATTTTCTGATTTTTATTTAATTTTTAATTATTTTTTTAGTGCAAATTTGGAATTTTCAACAATAATTAATATAGCATTAAAATATTTTTTTTGTCCTTAAGAAAATTATTGCAGGTTCACTTAGGTTAAATGACCATTAGACACAATTTTTGTGAATTTTTTAATTATATTTTAATTTTTACCAATTTTTAGTTGATTTTAATGAATAAATAAATATATAATATATTTTATTTCAAAAATAATTTTTTATATTTTATAAGTCTCTCTGACTTCAGGGACTCGAAGAAATTAATTTTGTATTTTTATTCCATTTATTATAATTATATTACTCGTAAATTAAGAAAATTCATTTAATTATTAAAAATACTTTTTTTTTACTTCCTTAGAAATGTATAAACACATATTTAGGCTATTCTCCATGGTTAGGGTAATACTTAAGGCAATTTGAAGTATTTTTATATTTTTTTGGAATTTTTGATATTTTTAATGATCAAAATTAGGAAAATAGCTTAACTTTTTTTTTATTTTAACTTCAATTTTATTTTTCTTAAGTTCCTTTGGCCACAATGAATACTCCAAACCAATTCATGTAAATTTTTTTTAATTTTTCTTTTATTTATTATAATTATTTTAACTAAAATTATTATTTATTTTATGACCTTCAAATTTTTACAGGGGCCTCCTAATGTCATTATCTACAGGTTGACCAATTTTGGTGATTATTTGAATTATTTTATATTTTTATAATTTTTAATGATTTTATTAATTTAAAATAAGAGAAATGACTTGAAATTTTTTAAATTTGACTTTTATTTTTCTCAAGATCTTCTGACCACACTGAATTTACCAAACATGATTTTATATTTTTTATAATTTTTTTTGATTTAAAATAATACCAAATATTTCAAAAATTAGGTCTTTTGATCATATAAATGTTCTCTAACCCTGAAAAAATTAAAGAAGATCCCTAAGCTTATGAAGAACGAACTCTCAAATTTTTATTTAATTTAGATAATTTTTTTAATTATACTCTAGGGTATTTAATTAATTTAAAAATAAGTATAAGGAAAATATTTTTAATTTTTAATTCATATTTTTCTCGTTTATTCACTGAGTACATTAGTATTTTTATTTTATTTTTATGATTTTTCTTTACTAAGATATGAATTTTTAAGGTTTTTATATTTATTTAATTCCAAAATACCCCTTTTTTCTACTTATCCGAGTCAGCCGCCATGTTAAACCTTTGAGTTTCCGAAGACCATGCGTCGTTGTTTGATTGGTTGGGCTTTATGCGTCGGCCACTATGCACCTCCGTGATTGATAGTCCATCGCTTCATCTAGCGTGATCTGGTTCATCCGTTCGATATACGCATAAATGGATGACATCTGTTCATCATCCCCAATCATTCTAAACCGAGAACCGTCCGTGTTCTAGACCTAATATCTCAATCGATTCTCAACCAAATCACATAGGGTTTGTTTCTACACTTTCATCTAAGAAAGACAAACCTATATTTACAGTTAAATATGTATGGAATACAACCTCACTTTACAAACGATGAAACTGAGGAAAAATTTAGGGATTTTGAATTATACATTTGCCCAAGAGGTGAGGCCTCGATTAGGTTGATTGGAGACGATCACCTTAAGTCCACGAAGCTCCTCAAAGTGTTGTTTTGAGCTAAGGTGCAGCATATGTATGATTTCAATTAAAAGGTGACTCAGGCTTGGTCAAAGACTAAGCTTCTCATATCATTTTTGATTGAGGAAGTGATTTTGAGGTTAGGTGAAGCTTTTGGAATGCTTAATTTGAAGTTTTGAGAAGATTGGTGAAGTGGCTGAAAAAGCCCTGGATTTGGGTGATGAAATTATGCTCGGGCAGTAGAAATGGGTGGCTAAGGATGGTTGGATTGCACTTAGGAGGGCTGAGAGAGGCTCTTACATCATGTGAGCTATTTCCTTCACAGAATATGCTTAGAGGTGTGCAAGTAATATAGTAAGAGTTGCTGAGATGAGAACACTTAGGTGGATTAGTGGCTTTACACTTGACGAGAAAATATGAAAGAAGTATACTTGTGAAATGGTTGGTGTAGTTATATTGGTAAAAAAAATTAGAGCCAAAATTTATATCATTGTTTAATCGATTATCAGTCTTTGAATAACCTAACAATAGTAGGCAGTCAACATTTTGATTTTGACCTGAACTGTGGATGGCTTGAAAGAAATTTGATCAGAATTTTGGCTCGTAGCTTATTTAATTTGATATAAATTCTATCTGATCCAAAATACAAATAAATAAATTTTTTGCGATTGTCATTGTTTGAGCTACCTAAAATGTTCACTCCTTTTAATGATTTGATCACCCATTATTACAACTCTATCATTAGGTCAACTACTAAAATTAAATTCTATGTATTCAATTGAATGCACTTTATAATATGTTGATTGTTGTCAGGTTTGAAGATATATATGGACATTCATACGTTAAGATTGTCGATGTACAATATAATTTTTCCAAATAGAAAAGGGATCATCGAAATTTTCTTGAACGGTGTTGAGGCCTTCGTGGCAGCAGCAACACAACTTTCTTTTTACCAATCTGAGGGTAGGTTTTGGTGTCCATGTTTAAAAGATAGGAATCAAGTACACTTAACGCCTCACAAAGTCAGATATGATTTATATCATTAGGGAGCCTGATTACTTGATTTGGACTTTAATGGGAAGGTTGACCCTACAACATTCAACTTTGCTCCTTTAGTGAGCTATGATCCTTCACCTAAAAATTTACTCAAGTTGATTTAAAGAAATGATATTTGATGGGACAAGACAACATTATTCGATTCAAGTGCAAGAAGAGGCTTCAAACCACGAGGCTAAAATATTTTATGATTTACTAAATGCGGCTCAAAGGCCAGTGTGAAAGGGATTCACTTCCCATTCTAAGTTATCTATACATTGCAAATTAAAACAAAGTCTAGAATGCCCCAAGATTGCTTCAATCCGCTTGTATCATTTCTGAAAGAGACTAATCCAAGGAAAAAATTAGTTTCAAAAGATGTATACTGGATGAAAAAGATGTTCTCTAAGTTAGGGTTAAGAAAAGAGAAGATTGATTATTATGTGAATAGATTCATGCTATTATATAAGTCTAGCTTAATAGAGACTTAGTGTAGATTCTATAAATCTCCCATATTCAAACCTCATAATAAAAAAATAAGAGGCTGAAAGAAGTTCCTTATAAAAATCTCTTCTATCTTCTGCTTATTCCATGTCTCCAGAGACTCCTTACTTCTATGTGTATTGCTTCATATATGAGGGGGTTAGGGCTTTATTTATAGAGTCTGGGTTGTAAATAAGAAAGGAATCGTAAACATTCTTGATCGAATGACTCAAAGTGTTCCCCTTGATCAGACAACATTCAATTAGCATTTTAATGTCTTGATGAAGTCAGAATTGAGTGACCTTGGACTTGTTGGAATCATCATGTCCAGATGCTTGATTTGACTATAAGCAAGCCATATTTAGAATCCATTTATGCCCACAAAACTTTCTAAAGAGGTTTAACAACTTGATATGGACTTAATTTTACTCAAATTAGACCGATTTTGGTATCGTTGGGTCCATCTCATTGAGCCATCCCGTTAACTATGAGTTTGCTAAAATTAGAAATCTCAATGACTTTTAAATGAAATTTGTACATTTCTCACTAAAAAATTTACCTCGGGACCTGTTCTATACCTCAAGTTTCATACAAGAAGGTGGAAATTTATCAATGTTTTGAAAATCATATCAAATATCAAACCAAAAGAGGGAAATGCTAAGGTTGAACTGGTGGTTGAACCGGATGACGTAATAAATGTAAATAATAAATATTTTAAATTTCAAATGAAAAGTGCAAAATTATAAGCGTAGCACAATTAATTCATTAATCATATTAAAGTAAAATCTTAGATAAAATATAAATTGTAGATGAAATATAAACAAAAAACATTAGAGTTTGACAAACATTTTATAAAATTATACTTACTTGAGATAAAACAAAAGAAATAAAACTTATCAATATAAATAAAACTAAAAAAATTCTTTTAAAGATGACAAATTAAAAAATCGTCTTCATTGAAGGTCTCCACGGAAGTTGTTTCCCCAAAATTTGTATGTTCACAACTCTTCTGAAAGCTTCCAAATCATCTCATTCAATGGTTTCAATTATAACATCATTGAAACCTTCCCATAAACATGTAATTTTTTTTTAGATGTGTAGTATAAGCAAATAAATAATGTAAACTTTCAAATTTAAAAGAAAAGAAACTTAAGTTGATTTTTGCATATTTAATGCTATGTTGGGATCTTCAGTAACATCATCTCTGGAAATATCACTCTCTAAATCATCATAGTTAAGTTCATAGGCCCTATTGAAGTTCATAGGCTCTATCATATTGGAAATGAGGGCCCTATTGAAGTTGATTATCCCATATATTCTTGATGAAATTAGTATATATTTTGTATAACCTATTTGTATTCCTAAACATAATCTTTATTTCCTTTCTTGCTCGATACATACGATCATATAAATATTCAAGTGAAAGTTTTTTATCGGAGTCAAAAACACGAAGCAACCTAAAATTATTTAAAAAATAATAGACATTACAGAATAAAAATATCATAATATTACTATTAATAAGTGATAAAAAATTGAATTACATAAATGAAAAATACTAACCTGATCAAGAGTCCAGGTAACTTCTACATTATAAAACAATCATTCTAGAACTTGGAGTATCAAATGACAGAAGTTGCTTCTTCTCCTTTTGTTGTTTTATACAACTTTGAGTTTGTGTAATATTTACTTATGAGAAAGATCTGAAAATCATGTTTATGTTCATCATAGACACTCTTCAAAATAATAAAAGTAGTAGCAAATCGGGTTGCTCTAGAATGAACTATCTCTTTCCATCCTGGTCTTTTTTATAGCCAAGCTAATAGGAAAACATAATTATAAATAAAAATTGTTACTTTTGAAGCATTTTTTACAAGAACAATGACATGTGGCATGCTACCAAAATCTTTTAAGATGAGATTTAATCAATGAGCAACACAAGGTGACCAGTAGATATTAGCATATCTCTCATGTAATAACTCTCCAACCTTCTTATAATTTACAACATTGACAATTACAATTTGCACCACATTCTCTGGCCTTACCCACTCAACAAATTCAGCAAATAAAGCACATAATGTTGTTGCATCCTTTTTAACATAAGAAGCATCAACTAATTTAATAAATGAGATCCCACGTGGACAATATATTATAAAGTTAATGAAAGTTCTATTTCTATTATTTGTCCACCCATCAATCATTAAGGTACATCTTGTATCTTTATAGCACTGTCTATAAGACTCAATATGTAGCCAACACTCTTCTTTGCAATCTCTTAATAAGTTCACTCTCATTCTTTAATAAGAAGGGAGTTTAAAACCAAACCCAATAGTTGTGATTGCGTCAATAGCTTTCTGCGCAAACGATAAATTCAACCCATTTGTAGGTATGCAACAATAAAAAATGCATATAACTATAACCAATTCAGTCTGATGTATAACATCTTTAGATGCCAACACACTTTTGATAGATGGTTGTGAACGTGGTTTTATTCTTTGTGCAAAATAATTTTCTATTTCATCTATCTTTCTCTTTCCTTTATCAAATGTTTTATTATGTGCAGTTGAACTTTGTTTATTGGAAAAAGAATAAGAAGCTCTCTTTTCTTCAATAACTTGAACATGATATAAACTTATTCTCTCCTCATTATCTGGTTGATTTTCTTAGATATTTGTTTCAAATTCTCTTGCATCTGATAATGTATATCATGTGATATTTGTTTCAAATTCTCTTTCACCCCACCTAGGTACTTTTTCAGTCTGTTAATACCTCTACCTTTATATATAATCCCATAATGCAAGCATTTATACAGTGTTTGCTTCCATCAAGGCCTTTAAATTCACTAAAATGATTCCACACTATATCTACTTTTTCCCAAACACCTTATGTGGAAATAACAAGTTGACTTCCAAAAAGATCCTTTCTAATTTAAGCAATATAATATAATAATAAATAATATGCATATAGATATGAAATTAAAATTGAAACACATTTTCAAATATCTTGACTATAACATAACATATCTATGACTAATGGCTAACATTATTATAATATCACTCAAAAAGTTATATATTCATGATAAGATACATAAGAAGAGAAATGAAGTTCCATCTCATTTGTTTTATTTTCTTCATTATAAAAGAAGCAAGCAGACAGATAAAATATAAATCCAATCAAACTTCTTAGATTAAACTAAGTAGACAAATAAAATTATGGTCGATACTATACAAGAGCAACAAGAGAATCTAGAGTTGGATCATCAATTAATCCTAGAATCAACCCAAGCAAAAAAATCATACCACATGACATGCATGAAAATGTGCTATTTTTTATATATACATTTAATGTTTTTTTTAGTGATATTGCTTTTTAATGAAAAGTATTTTTTATATTTTTGATTACAGGTACAATAGGTTAAGCAATTGGAGCAAATGGAGCAAAGAAGAAAATTTTGACCTGGCGGCAGGCAATTAATTCATTCTTCTCGAAGGCTGGAGTCTAGGCGCCACGGTTGGGCGCCTTGGCGCCAGAAACTGACTTGACATTTTTTTAAGCATTTTAGACAGATTTTCAAAGGTATGTGAGTGGGGGTGTGTCTATTGGAGTGAGGAGGAAGCAGAGGATGCTAGAGATGAAGATTTTCATGGGTTTGGAGTGCAAGAGAAGGGGAAAGTGAGAGGTTTCTTTCATTCACTTTATTTCTACGTGATAATTGAGTGAAATTGTAAGAAGAGTTTATAGTTCTTTAAAGGGACTTTTACTTTGAGAGGAGTTTGAGATAAGTGCTTTGTATTTTTGTTTAAGTTTTGTTAAAGTTCAGTGTGCAAACCTGATTTTAAATATCAATCCATGTATTGTTGTATTTTTCTTATAAATTTTGAGTAGTTTTTTTTTTATATTTCTCCTTGTGATGAGAAATAATTGTGTGTAGGATTAGAATTATTTAGAATTCCTTTAATTTCAATATTGTGATGGTATATTATTTCATGCTTAATTTATTTATGCAATTTGGGCAGTTCATAAGTTAAAACATATTGTGAAAACGTACTGACCCGGGAGAGCTATGCTTTTCCTCAATTAGTAATTACCACACTAACCTTTAGAATAAAGAAAAAGCAATCTTGGGCTGAGTGCATAGAAATAAAATTAGTAGGTTTTAGGGCTCCTATTTACACATTATTATGATCTTCATTCCTAGATTATTTACCTACAGTTTAAGTAGAGTATTACTAAGCTTATAAAAGAGTTTTTCCTTCCTCATGAGATCGATAATTGGGACTAAAGAGTGTACTATATTACTTGAACGATACGTGCACTTACATTTTTATTCTAGTGAATTTTTTAAATCAATAATTAAAAACTATATTGTAAAATTAGTGATACCTACATCACTAGGAGTAGCCACTATAAACACATAAAATTATATTATCAACAAAGAATAGTGGATCACCACAAAAACTCATTTTTCTGTCCAGGAGTTTGCTAAAATGCTAATATTAAATATACAATTTTTCATACAAGTTGGGTTGTGTTGGTTTTCAAATCCCAGACATCTAGTTTCTCAGATAACTTTCACCAAAATATCATAAATTAAGCTCACCCCTAAAAGATTAATAAGGCTTAAAGTCATTGTAATGATATCTATTTCATTCCAAGTTGTAGAAATGTGTCGACATGAAGAATATTGCAACCACTTGATGCAAGCAACATCATATAATTATGGTCAAAGTCAAGCAGATCATGCCTATGCTTTCCAAAATAGATACATGCACCTAAATGCATAAAAAATTGTTTCAATGACTATTACAGATCTAGTGATCTATCTATCACTAACATTTACACTCAATGTAATTTAAAGGACATACTCCAATAATAGTTTCCACAGCATAAGCTACACCATAACTATCAACAATGCACTACTTATACACACATTTATCATCCAATCAATTCTTTTTTTGTTAAAGCCATTATACTAACCTTTATAAAATTATGTACACCACCAGCCATAGGGAAACCCAAGCCCTGCATCCCCAAAATCTTAACAATGATAACATAATGAATTTACAACAGTAAATCAGATCAGATACAAAGAGTGGGTTAGAAGACTTTATTTATTTACTTATTTTTAATATTTTTTGGGGAGTAGAAGACATAGAAGAAGGATGGAAGATAATATAAGCAACCACAAATTGCTAGTTGTAGGTTAAACAGAAGTAACATAATAATTATATGAGAGAGGTTACTGAAAAAGAAGAAACTTTACCAGATTCTTCAGGTTAGTTCATGCATAAATTAACACCAAATTATTACAAGTATAAATATATAAAATTTTATGATATTTATGTAATTTTTCATGTTTAATTCAGGCTCCAATTTGGTAACAGCTTTACTCGGCCATATTTAATAGCAATCAACCATAATATTTTGACATTTAATTATCATGACAATTCTGAAAGAGAAAAAAAAATTTATGTGGGTTCCAACTTTAATTCACAAAATAAATGTAGAGAAATATTTGCGTACGTCTGCGTACGTCTAGTAGGTTACAATGAAGGTATTGAGGGTTATATCCACATTACCCCATGTAACCTCCATGTATCCTATCAGTAATTAGTAAGTTTCGCGCTTCCGTTTTCATATATTTTTAAGTTACAGGGGGTAAAACGCAGATATAACCCTTAATACCTTCCATATAACCTATCTGATGTACATAAAGCTGCGTACGTCTTACATTCACAAATATTTCTCGTTAAATTCAGATTTCAGTGGTTATTTTATAATTACAGTAATCCATAGTTGCCATATTGCAATTGCTTTACCGCAAGGGCTATTAATTTACCAAAAAAAAAAAATCATTTTTCATTTTTTATCATTAAATTCTTAAATGATTCGATTTTCAAAACTTTGCCATTTAATGCTGCACGTCTTTTAAAGGCAGCAGCTCCAGGCTAGAAGAGAGCAGAAAAATAAATCATTTTAGTTATGCAATAAAAACCTTAAGTTGAATTAAAATAATTTAAAATTTAGCAAATAAGTTTAATATCATATAATGAATATAATTAACCAACAAACTAAATATTTGACAGATATAGATTAATAATTACATATTAAAATAAAATAATTGCTCTATTTTATTTCAAATGATGCCATACTTGGATAATTTAATCTTATATTAATTATAAGATTAAATTAAAAAGTTAATTTTAAAGACTGATTAGAAAACATAATTCAAATTAAAAAAAGTTAATTTTAAAGACAATTAACTTCAAATAAGAGATTATATGAATTAAATGGCATGACATAAATTGTACAAAGCTAAAAGCTATACTTGCCCCAATAAAGCCACATCAAATATTGTAAGACTATAATGCATGAAACAAAAATGATTAGGTAAGATAATCAGTATGATTCCTCAAACCTTTCAGAAAGGCAAAATAAAAATCCCAGATCTCAAGTATAGCTGAAGCAATTAGTTTGGCAGTAGAAATGAGTAAATCATTTATCCTGCTTGTTAAGAATAGAAGCTAGCCCTCTCGGCAAACTGAAGCTGGGAGTAGGTGCTTGCTTGGGATTTACATCTGAGGATCTGCACCCAGCAACAATAAAAAATAATAACAAGCTCAAAAAACATTATTTTCTTCCCAATTCCTCATAATACATTATTGAGATTATAAATGGGATGTTAATTAAATAGAACAGAGCATTCATAGATATGGACATGTTTATTAAGAACAGGAATGCTGCAGGTAGCAACACAGCCCAACTAGACCTCTATACTTCCAAATGCCATAGAGATTAAAAAGAATATAGTGCAGTAAACAATGAAGAATGATGTGTTTTCATTAGTATGAAATGCTCAATATAAATAATAGTGAATTGGTATCATCAAAAGTTTGGTTCATAAAGCCACAACAATGGTGATCAAGATTTGAAGCAGCACAAATATTCATGCTGGTGATCTAAATTGGAAATTAAGATTAACGGAGAACAAATTTCTTAGTTTCAATATGTTTTCTGTGGGTCATTCAGCCACATACAAAATGCAATATTTTAAATAATTACTCCACAATATCAGATACCAAGCTGCCATTATTCCACTCTCTCTGCATCAAAGCAGCTACTCTCTCTGCAGAATTAATCTAGATCGTCCATCTCCAGCAGGACTCACATACACCATTGATCCAACCATCTCTACTATATACAGAGGGACACTTATAAATTCCTTGCTGTATCCATTAAAGTTTTAAGGAATTAGAATATAATATCATCCTTCATTATCTTCTCTGTTAGCCTTTTCTCTCCCCTCTTGCAGTGCTACTCTTTTATGGTATCAGAGCTGCAGTCTAACTGCTATTTTTTGATCCATGGATGAATCAGCTACTTCATCTGCTAATAATCAGCCCAAGACTTCTTCCACTATACTCTAAATGGGTGAGGCAGTTATACCTCCTTCTCTGAAGTTAATGAAGTCCAATATCAAAAATATTGTTACTGTGTAGCACACAAGAGATAATTATCCCATCTGGTATCTTCAAGTCCTAAAGATATTCACAGAAAATGGGTTTAAAGGGTTTCTCAGAGGAGCTGTAATCTGCCTGAACACCCATATTGTCACAGAAGAGAACAAAGTTGCAACAAATTCAGAATATAAAACCTGGCTTCTTGACATAAATCTTACTCCACTATCAACCCCTCTATTCTTCCATACATTCTTAACCTCAAGTCCTGTCCGTAGATATGGATTACCATTGAGAAACTACAACCCACAAATCGATGAAGAGTTATCAGCTCAAAAATGAGCTCGCAATTTAACCATTCAAATCATGACTCAATATCTTTCCACAATGAAATCAACATAGCAGTTGGTGGTTCACGCGTGGATGATGAAGGCATCATACTTCAAATTCTCAATGTCTGCCAGCTCAATTTTTAAGCTTTCAAAACTGCCATCAGGAGCAAACCAGCCGCAAACAACCTTGATTAACTCTATTCCTTACTTTACAGTGAAGAGATTAACATTAAAAACGAGCAAACCAAGGAAACTTCTCTCAGTGACATCCACACTAATCTGCAGCCACTACCAATAGAAGCGCATTCACTGGATGAGGAAGAGCAAGATACCCGACTTGAAGAGTATCAATAACTTCATCTAGAGAAGAACATAACTCCAATCAGCACCTTATCTGTCAAATCTGTGGAAAAACAGGCCACATTGCAGTTACATGTTAGCATCACTGCAATTTATACTACAATTCTCCATCAGTTGTTGCACATAAACAGCCCTCGTCACCAATCCACAAAAACCCACTTATAACTAGCTTCTTGACACAAGTGCATCACCCACACAGATATTTTGTCCAACATTGCAAAAATACAAAAATCACTATGTATTCCTTTTTTTTTTTTTTTTTTGTACAAGTAACTTGGTTAAGAGCAACAAACTACATCTTCCAAAGCATGCTAATCGTTCATCCAAACTATTGGAATTCATCCACTTATGTATGGAGACCTTTTCCAATTCTTCCTTCAATGAATACATATATCATATTTTTTCTGGTGGATGATTATTCTGGCTTTTGTTACATATTTGCCGCACATAATAAATCTGAAACTACACAAAAGTTCATTAACTTTGCTATACTGGTTGAAAATAAATTTAATACTTTTATTAAAATCCATTGAATAGATGGTGGAGGGGAATATAATAATCACATCTTAAAATCCTTCCTAACAATCCACAGAATACTACATCAACTATCTTATCAACCGCCTTCCAAGTCCAATGACAAAAATGAAATCCCCATATCAGCAACTACTATACAATCAGCCTCCAGATTAAACTCATCTAAAACTTTTTGGTTGTTTGTGTCTTTCTGGCTACAGGCTCGGTCTTCAAACAAACTCTCCCCTCAATCTAGTCAACACATACATATAAGCTATTCCTTTCACAAAGGGTATCGCTGTTATCAACTATCCATCGGTAGACCAATCCTTCCCCTACATCCTGAACACATACCCTCCAGACAAGCCAACAGAATTCATGCATTCTCCACTCACATTAATCCCGTATTCTACAGAACTATCCTCTATTACCACTGTATATCACATATCTTAACCTCTTCTCCCACACAGAGTCCTAATACTCCCAACATGTCAACCAACTTTCCTCCCCATCCCTCTATTTCAGCATCCAATCAGAACTCTTCATCTCACATCCACCAACTCCTGCACATGCCGCCAACATACATCCAATGCTCACTTGAGCCAAAACAGGGAACCTAAAGCCCAAAACTATTCTCAATTTACACCGTCAAATTAAGCCCAGCATTACACCAACATTTTATACTCAGGCTCTTAAATTCCAATAGTGACAGCAAACCATGACCATTGAATTTCTAGCTTTATAATAAGGTACTTGATCTCTAGCATTTGTTCTATCCAATCAAACATCTAAGTTAATCTTGATGGATCTGTTGAACGTTACCAGGCCTGCTTGGTCGCTCAAAGCTTCTCAATCGAAAGCATAACATAGATTTCAGTGAAACATTCACCCCAGTTGCCAAGATGCTCGCAATCAAAATGCTCATCATTGCAGTAAATTACAGCTGGCCAGTGTTTCAACTAGACATCTCCAACACCTTCAACCATGTTCGATTGCAGGAATCATAGTTGCACAAAGCTTCAATTAAAAGCATGACAGATTTCAGTGAAGCATTCAGCCAGTTGCCAAGATGCCTACAATTAAAATGCTAATCATAGTGGCAGTGCATTATAGCTGGCCAGTGTTTCAAATAGACATCTCAAACACCTTCCTCTATGGTTGGCTACAGGAAAAAGTATATATATGCATCAGTCACACGGATTTGAGAAATTGAATATCCAAATGACGAGTGTTTATTACACAAAGCTATCTATGACCTTAAGAATGCTCCCAAACAATGGCTCAAAATCTTTTCTGAATTTCTTTACGGCCATATTTTCAGATTCAACAAAGTGGATCCCTCCATTTCTCACCTACATTAAGGATACCACACAACTATACCTCATCATTTCTGCAGATGATTTTCTTATCACAGGAATCGACTCTAAGTCCATATCTCATCTCACCAACAAACTTAAGCAGCACTTTAATTTTAAAAACCTGGGTTGGTTTGCTTCCTTAGCATCTAAGTGAGTTCAACACCTTACTAAATCTTTCTCAATCAATCGAAATACGCTAGTGATTTGCTGCAAAAATCAGTCATAGAAGACTGAGAAGCCTCTTTCTTAACACCTATTCCCTCAAAATTACCTTTGGGTCCAACACTTGATGAGCCACTCAACAATCTAACTTTTTATCGTTAAATTGTTGACTCTACACAATATCTAAAAATCCATGCTTAAACATAGCTTTTGTTGTCAATCAATTGTGTCAATTCATGAACAAATCATTAAAGAAACATCACAAATTTATGAAACTATTACTTCGTTATATTGAAGGCAATATTGGACTTGGCCTTCCCATACACAATGGCAAATTAACTTCACATTCCTAATCAGATTCCGACCAGGCTGATAACCCAATGGATCGCAAATCCACAACAGTTCATTACACATTTCTTGGAAAGGATACTTATCTCTTGGAGTGTCAAGAAACAACCAGCCGCTGCAAAATCCTCCACTGAAGCCGAGTATAGAGCTCTCTCCTCTGCCGCTATAGATATTATATATGGCTGCGTCGTCTTCTACAAGATTTCCATATTCACTCCCCACAGTATATTTTGATTATATCATGAGAAAAAAGTCTTTCAAAAGAAATCATTGTTCTTCATATCAACACCATGAACCATCCCTAACATATTCTCACAAATGATCGATTTTAGCAGCTACGTCACAAGTTGGCTCCCCAGTAAGAGGATCCACAACTTGAGAGAAGATATGTACTCCAATATATCAGAAGCCTAACTGCCATTATTCCACTCTCTTAGTATCAATGTAGTCGCTCCCTCTACAACATTAATCTAGATCATCCATCTTAAACAGCAGGGCTCAAATACACCATTGATTTGTAGCCACCTCTGTTGTATGCTGAGGGACACTTCCTCATATATTCCTCACTATATTCATTATAGTATTAAGGAATTGGAATATATCATCTTTCTTCAGTAGCTTTACTATTATTCTCTATTTGTCTTTTGTCTCTCCGCTTGCAGTGCAACTCTTTTATAAACAAGGCAAATTAAGGCTTAGTGCATTATTTTCTTATAGAAATACAATCAGTACTTTTTAATTCCGACCAAATATTTTGGGAACACATTCATTTGTTCCAATTTATATACCAAAAATTACACTATTGTGTCTACTTTTTCAGGAAGTTCATGGCTATGGAATAGTTTTAGTTCGTTCATTTAACAAATTCAGGAATAAGATTCATTGTAAAGTAAAGTAAAGCAAACCAAAGATATAGTTGTGCTCATACCCAAAATTCTATGCATAGGTGTAATATAAATGTATTACAATTGCTATTTATGTAGTTTTGCTCCCAAATCAATACTCTAGCCATAGTTATTAAAAACCCCTCCCAAACTCCAGTGATCCCCTCTTTATCTTTAGTTGGTCAATTTCAACTTGTAAAGTTCATTCCCTTGGTCATGTTCAATTATTGAAACTGAAATTATACCAAAATCAACCAAATTGAAGGTATGCACTCTATCTATTTGCTAAAGAGTTTTATCCAATAATTTGCATCAAAAGTTTCAAATTATACTGATGTAATATGACTGTCTGGTTAAAGTCTTAGAATTTTTAAAGCAATACAAGATATGATACAAAATGAAAATATCTAAGAAAAAACATAATCCATATGTTAATCATAATTTCAGTAAAAGTTTATTACTTATATTGCAATTGACAACATAAATCATTTGTTCATTAAGAAAGATAATACACCAATTGCACAAACTCTGAAATTCCATACAAAAATGGTGGCACACTAAATTTCAACATGAATCAAGCCCATGCTTCAAAAGTTAAACCAAAACATAATTCACGCGATAAAATTTCAAGCACATGCAAAATCAGCAACAGAATGATTTCAAAGATGAAAACAAGAATAAAATTCACGTAAAAGGAAATCACAAGATCTCACAATGGTATAAGGAGTCGCAACTCAAAAGTAGTTATCCCTTGTACTTCGCAAATACACATCCAACAAGCACACACGTGAGAAAAAATTTAATTGCATTTCGATACTCAATGCTTATTAATTTTTCACGTCATAGGATCCTATTTGTATCTTTAAGAAAACCAAAAATAAAAAGGAGCACAAAATTTATTAATATGTACTAAAAATAGCAAGTTGCAGTTCACCATTTTTGTATCCTAACAGTAGAAGTCCTTTCATAAATATCATGTAGTAATAAGTGGAACATAAAAAAACCATTCAAAATACTTGAAGCAATGCTGTTCACATAGGAGCTAGGATCGCAGGAATTTTTTCCATAAAATGAATAAAAACAACAAATACAATAAAAACTCGTATAGACTGTCACTTCCTGTTTTCAACATAAAACTAGAACAATTATCCTGCTTACACAGAAGATGGGTAATGAAAATAGGCCCTCACGTTAAAATTGCCAACTTAATGTTTTCCAAGCATGCTCTTAACGGATAGAGGTTGTCAGCTACAAAGATATAAAAATATATATGGCTCAACTCATATTCACATTGGATCTGCTTCCCAGAGATCCATCGTTAACATAGACCAATCATTGAAACTAATGCATCGACTTTAATGGAAATGAAAGCACATAGTTTATTCCAAGAGCCACTATTAATGACCAAATTATTATTGCATTGTGCAGAACAAACTCTTCATAATCTTGGTATTCAATAAAGAGCAAAAGTGTCATCCGCTTAAGCCTAAAAGAATCAAGTGCTAAAAGCAAAAGCACCTTACATCATTCAATCCAAGTATATTTTCAATTGCATTGCTACAACTTGTTTATAGACATTACATGATAATTATAAGAAAAAATAATTCAATACATTTCGGAGCCGGAATATCCTCTGAAATTAAAATTTAAGATTAACTCGAGTGATGCATTATTGGTAAACTTTTTCTTAAATTAAGCCTTATGTCAAGGGAGAGAATGTTGTTTAATTTGAAATTTAAATATAACTTCTCATTAATTTAAATATCATTGCAAAGGAGAGTGTGTTGACAAAAATTTGACAAGGCTCATCTAAAAGTTAAATTTCAGGAGATGCCATAAATTGAAGATAGATAACAGGTTAAAATGTTCATGAATGGTAATGATGGGTCAACCTAGTATAGAATTTCTTCAAAGAGTCGTTAAAACTAGTGTCACATAATGAATATAGCCAAATTATTCTTTGATTATCAACCAAGCTTTTGAGAGAAAATTAAGATTTTTTTTCTTGCTTGATAAAGCTTATTAAAATATATAGAGTTAGAAATAAGATAAAAAGCAATTACTGAGATAGAGAATAAGCTGCCAAACTATTCTTACAACTGATAAGATGGATTTTATTTAGCTCTGATACTACGTTGAAAAGAGATATGAAGTGATGATGAATAAGGACATGCTAGAAGTGGACCTTGGCCATAATAGAATAACGAATGAAAGCTAAGTCACGACATGTAGAAATTAGGTTGGTGAAGAGAAAAGATATCATCATCATAAGTTATGGAAAGAAAGACAAGGTATGGAATAAAAAGAAATACATTCTTCATTTATGCTTGAAAAACAATACAAATATCGTGTCATGGTTAAATCACCAAAGTTCCCTAAGAAAGAGATGTCTAGCCATACCTCTAAGCAAAATACAAAAGCACCTTACAACATTCAACTCAAGTTTACTTTCAATTACAATGATACCATATATTTATAGCCAATCCATGGTGATTATAAGAATAAAATAATTCAACGGGGCGATTATCTCCTCTCTAAATTTGAAATTTAATTGCCTCCAATAATACATCATTAGTATAACCATTCCTTAATCCAAGCCTTCCTTTAATAAAAATAATATTGTTTAATTTAAAATTTGAATATACCTTCAATAATTGGGATAACTTTTCCATAATTCAAACCTTCTTTTAGGGGAGAATGTTATTTGATTTGAAATTTTAAATTAACTCAGATAATGTTTCATTGTTATCATTTCTTAATTTAAGCACCTTACATCATTCAATCAAAGTTTCTTTTCTATTACAATACTACCATATATTTATAGCTATTACATGATAATTATAAGAATAAGATATTTCAATAATTTCCTCCAAGGGGTCAGTAAAATCTCTCTAAAATTAAAATTTAAAATTTCCTACAATAATACATCATATAACTCTTCTGGGAGAGAGCTTTGCTTAATTTAAATTTTAAAATTACCCTCATTAATTAGTAAACTCCTTAATTTAAACATTGCTTCAAGAGAGAGAGTATTATTTAATTTTAAAAGTAAATTACCTCCAATAATATTTCATTGGTATAATTCCTCAATTTAAGCCTTGCTTCAAGTAATAAGTATTGGCTGACAATGGCACATAATAAATTTGAATTTGAGATGTCATAATTTGAGGGGAGAGAAAGGGCTGAAATAGTCATGAATTGGGGTAGACGACCGAGTATAGAATTTCTCCATAAGTGTCATTAAACTTTGGTGCCTTAAGATGAACATAAGGAAATCATATTTTAATGATTATCTAAGCTGTTAGGAGACAATTGATATTTCTTCGTGCTTAATAAGTTTATGGAAATTTCTCTTCAACAATATGATGCTTTGAAATTTGTTTCCTAGTTCAATATCGCATTCATCGATTTGTTTTAAAGGTATAAAGTTAATTTAAAATCTTGTATCTCTCCAATAACAACAACAACAACAAAGCCTTAATCCCACTACATGGGGTCGACTACATGAATCCTTTTTCTCCATTGTGTCCTATTTAGTGTCATATTTTCATTTAGTTCTAGTAAATTAAGATCATTTTTTATACAATAAACCCAAGTCTTCCTAGGTCTACCTCTGCCTTTCTTAACAAAAGTCGAATCTAAAACATCTACTCTCCTAATCGGATCATCAGATGGTCGACGTTTAATGTGACCAAACCATCTAAGACGACTTTATCTAATTTTGTTTGTCACAAGAGCTACAACAACCATATCACGGATATATTCATTTCGCATTTTGTCTCTAAGTGTAAAGCCACTCATCCACCTAATCATTCTCATCTCGGTAACACTTAACTTATTATTATGCTTCTCTTTTAAAGGCCAACATTCAGCGCCATAGAGCATTACAGGTCTCACCACCGTCTTATAAAATTTTCCTTTCAGTCTAAGCGGTACTTTTCTATCACACAGAAGGCCCGAAGCATTCCTCCATTTCAACCAACCAACTTGAATTCTACTATTAACATCTTCATCTATATCACCATCGCTTTGAACAACGAACACAAGATATCTAAATTGTTCACACCTTTTAATAATTTGATCACCCAAAGTCACACTTTTGTCACTAGAGCTACTACTACTAAAATTACATTCCATGTATTCAGTTTTAGTTCTACTTAAATGAAGGCCTTTAAACTCCAATGTAGACCTCCATAATTCAAGTTTTTCCCGAGCTTTTTTCTCTCGGTTTATCCACGAGAAGGATATCATCAGCAAAAAGCATACACCAAGGTACATCCTCCTGTAGATTTCCTATTGACATCTAACTTAAAACCTATTGACATCTTCCTGTAGGTAAATACACCAAGGTACATCCTCTTGTATCTCTAGATTACGTTAAATTATAAACTTAAAACCTACTGACATCATAAATTTTAAAAGAAACAATTGCCTTCATTTTGTCCTTCAAGTGTGCCTTAGATTAGAAAACCACGTCCATCTTTTCTCCGGATAAAAGTTTCCAGCAGGTGTATTTTGATGAATGTGGTCTTCAGTATGGTCGACGACATGGCTAATCTGCTCACTAATACTGCAATGTATCACATTTAGTGAACGATAAATTGTATAATCTTTGGTGAAGTCAGTGTCTGGTGGATAAAATCTAGGGACACAAAGCCTTTGCTTGTTCTATTGTGGGTGACAATGACAAACTAGGTCGGTAGGTCATGCCCCTAGTGATTTTACCTCTAACTAAACTTTGTTAAGTCTCGCTTGTTGGTTGATTTTTTGTAGCTGGGATCACTAATCGCTAGAAAGAAGTCCCATTCTTAATTTGGCAGCTTATTGGTGGATAACTGTTACTTTATACTTTCTCTTCATTTCTCTGCGGCTCGGACACTCAAATTTCTATAGGATTTGGATTCCTAATGAACGAATCAAACCTTTTTTTGTAAATCTTTTATTTCACTCTTGATCTCTTTCACAATTCTGCAGCATCATATATGTCCAGTGTATTGCAAATGATTCAATGTTGATGTTGGATTGCAGGTTGGGTATACTTGATGGTGCTTTTTGTCTCGTCATGGTTGCGGTGTTGTATTTGCTTTATGGGCCTTTTAGCTCTCCATATCCGGTTAAAATGATTTGTTGTCTCTAAAGATGGATAACTCTATTGGCCTATGATAAAAAATGCTCAAATTTTCATTTTCTGAGGTTGAGATCTTACCATCACCACCACCACCACCATCACAATACTCACCTAATCCTACAGGTAAAACTACTAAAAAAACTCTTATTTTAGTATGACAACTACTTTTCTTCTTAATTAACCTCATAGGGCCTAAAATGGTAACAATTTCCATCAATTGTCCTCTTGTAAAAACAACTCTGTAACTGTAATTTATTTAATTTAACTAGGCCTTGTCGCTTAAATATAATTTCAAAAATGAACAAGCACTTCAATTCCATTGTTATTCGATGTTTGACAGGAAAGTAGAAATAAGGTGAAGTGATAAGGTAACCAAAAGCAGCAGCCAAGTTGTGAAATATTTATGAGAAAAAGTAACTACTATTAAGACATCAAACACAATCAAAATAATGGATGCTTTCATATATTTAAAAGACTGCCATTTTTTTTCAAAACAGTCGTTTGGTTACTTGTTAAAAAGAAAGAAAATTTTATAAAAAAATTAAAATAAAATAAATAATTACAGAAATCTATTTTAAGATGATTAATTTAAAAGATAAATTAATTTTGATGAATTCATAAAAGGATGGTATATGATACTCTTGATATTTAACTAACATAATATGGACATGAGCTTTTTTAGTTAGTGGAATGATCACATTGTATCATTATCTAGCACTTCCCCTCTATCTTTCCATTGAGATCAACATGGGAGTTAAATGGAGAGCACAAAATAAAGAAAGGTGATTAAAAAATCCTAGAATTTGAAACTAAAAATAATTCTAAAAAAGAGAACATTTGCATTGTATTATTTAATTCGTTGGCATATAGCGCCCTGTAAACTGACAAGTGTATTTGGTAAATTGACAAGACAGATGCATTTTTATTGGGTAAAAAAAAAAAGTACTTAAGGAAGAAGCAAATGATAGTACAAAGTATTTGTACACATACATAGGCAGAAAAGAACCCTCACAGGCAAAGGTTGATATGCCTTGTCGCTGTTTGTGTTTGGGATTAGCAGTGCATAATACATAAACTATTCCACGACGCTTCACGGTCCTACAAAATTCACATAGCTTCTTCACTGATGATCTTACCTTCATGTCTGCCAAATAGTAATAAATTAGAAAGAAAAAAAGGATGAACTATTCTGATAGCACTACTTGTTTGTTGTTGCACATTCATTTTGGTAAAATGCTCAAAAACAAATTCAATAATTAAATATCATCAAGTCACAATAAAATTCAAAGGGAAGAAACATAATACATCTTAAATTACACCGTATGTAACATGAACAGCTTTATCTTTACACATTTTATCACCCCTAGTACTAGGGCTACTTTCGTTGACAGTATAAGCTTTGCTGTGCAGAAAATATTCAGGTAGAATAAATGTGGTCCATTTGGCTACAAATAAAGTGCTCTAAAAATTGAAGCTTGGTCCAATTGGTCATATTAAATAATAGCTGTTACAATACGGTTTGGAAGAATGAAATGGAGCAAAATTGCAGAAAATTTGAACACAAGAAAGTAAATTCATCTATATTTTGTTTACTCAAAAGATCTTCGTAGACAATTAAATAGCTTTTAAGTTAAAATAAGTAGCATTACATGTCCATGAGGGTTACTTGGTCTTACAAGTGCCATGAATAGAAGATAGCAGTTAGGTAGAAAGAAGCACTTTATGGTATAGTTCTAGCACGAAGGTTCCTCTACTTTGCAGTGCCTTTGCATGCAACTAAATAGTGCAAATACAAACTTTTGTCCAGCCAAATGGCATGCTTAGTGTAACAAATCGCATAACGAAAAGAAAGCTAGAAGAGTAATTTTGGCAAGTAATAATGAACGACTATTCAACATTTGCAACTTAGCATGGAGTACTTTACGATACATATAAAGATCAAAGTATGATATTTTCCAAGTTCCCTTGAAATTTGAATAGCATGAAAATAAGGGAAAAAAAACATTTGAGATATCATAGAAGTTGCTCAACTCGAAGCAATTGGGGAACTACCAACATTTGGAGTTCTATTCATGTCACTTGCTGAGCCAAGTAACGTTCAAACAGGTCAAGAATTGTGTATAATTTTTCTCTTAAAGATCCTTCTAGCATGGACAGAAAAGAACATAGCTTAGCTATAATAACTACTCTATTGAGATTAACTCGCTTCTAAATAGTTGAATAACGCAAATTATCTACCAAGTGTTCATCAAACCTGCAATAAGAGCCTATGAAACCAAGTAAGTCAAAAGCTTCCTATAGCTCATCAATTATTTTCATTTTTATGTCTTCAATTTACTTAAACCACTAGAGTTGATATAGCATCTCTTATTAACCAGGAAAAACATATTTAAAAATAGAAGGAAAAAAATGAAAGCAACCTTATCAGCCCTTTTCAACTTCAAAGGCCAACATAGCCTATGGATAAACAAGATATTTCTCACGAGTTTGAAAAAGATACTTCCTTGTCTCTAAAAAATATAATGGCTGGCAAGGATCAAGCCATCTCACATAGACTAAGGGGTTGTTTCATAGCCGGTTTTAAGCAAGATTTATATAGTATTTAGCATAAATCTTGTCAAACAGCAAAAATTGAAACCGTTAATCCTGAGGTCCCGTAAGTCCTGAAATATAAATAATTTGTGATAAATTCAAGCTTTAAAAAATCTTGTAGTTCAGCGATTAACGGGAAGGAAAAACAAAACAAGCTCTCGTGCGGCATCTTTCGCATTCCATGTGGCGTTCGCAAGGTAAGTTTGGTAATGAGAAAGGTTTGGAGTGACGAAGGTATTTTAGGCTCTCACTTCCTGGGGTCATGTCATTTTTTTACTCAAATGACAACTTGATTTGATTTTTCATTCTTGCTTTTCTCATCCTGACTAGAAACAAAATTGTAATTACTACATATTTGCTTCCAATACATTTTGCTGGTGCTAGGGCTACGATATCTCGGACAGTGGTAAGAATTGGAATGAATCCATTGAGGGATTATATTTATCGCATAATTATTGTGGTTAATGAGATTTGAGTATCTAGAGTGTGCTATTTCAGTATCTAGAGTGTGCTATTTCTCTATTTCTTTTTTTTTTTTTTGGTTACTTTTGGTACGGTGCATTTTTCAGATTTTCTTTTTTTTTATGGATTTTCTTCATTATGCTCTACTGAGAGATGTTACCAAAGGTCTGAATCTTACGTGCAACTAGAACATTGTGGTTAATTGGATTTGGATTGAGCTAATTTCACCCTTGGCTTGAAATCGAATGAAGTCTAAAATATTTTAAATTATAGTTACAGAGTTCTTCATGTAGTATTATAGTTACAGAGTTCTTCATGTAGTCAAATCTTACTAAATCCTATTAAAGTTATCAACCACTTCTCAAAATTTATTAGAATTTACTTACTAACATGCCAAATCATTTTCAGAATTTAACCATCTCAGGATTGATAAATCTAGATTTATTAAATTCTATTTAAACTAAATCCTACTTGTAGCCAAACAGGCCCTAAGGAGAAAAAAATATATAAATGGATGTAAGCATATGCCATACCTATTTCTAATTAAAAAGCAACCCATCAATTTACCAAGTCCACCTATATTCACAAGAAAAAAAAAAAAAAAAAACTTTGGCAACACTACAAATGCAACGGCCTGTTGACACGTACCAGGAATCCTCCAAAATAACTATGATGAATACTTAGTTAACCCTTCTTGCTCATGGATTCCACTTTCATGGATGAGATCAAGTTTGCCAAGACGAAGAGCAAGTTCAAAAGAAAAAAATCTCACCATACAAAATGAAATGCATATTTTAAATAAACAATTACACCATCCAATTACTTGACCCTTTAAATCACGACACCGAGTTTGAAGACAAAGATAAAATAACTATTTAATCCTTGGGTAATGTTGCTTTGCTTTAGAAATATGATAGGAAAAATAAATATTTAAAAATAGTTAATAAATGTGTGGGATTGTTAAATTGAGTTAACATATCATGATAGGTCTCGATAGTCATAGGTCTATAATGGTTACTATATTGTTTAATAGGAAGTTAAAGTGTCTTACAAGTCCTTGTAATGTTATAAATACTCTCTTTGGCAGTATTAGGCTCATCAATAATGAAATCAACTAAATACCGCTTCTTGTGATTCTCTCTTCTTCCTCCACAATCCTACATTTTCTTAAAGTTGTCACCATTTTCAGCTTTAGAGTTTAAAGGTCTTCATTTGAGTAGATCTAAAATTGAATACATGGAATATAATTTTAATAGTAGTAGATCTAGAGGCAGAGTTGTAATCATGAGTGATCAAATCATTAAATGGACTGAATGTTTTAAATATCTTGGGTTTATTGTTCAAAGTGGTGGTGATATAGTGGGGATGTTATTAGTAGAATTCAAGTTGGATGCTTGAAGTGGAGAAATGCATTAGGTTTATTGTGTGACAGGCAAGTACTACTTAGACTTAAAAGAAAAATTTTAAAAGATAGTGAGACTTGCAATGCTTTATGGCGCAGAATGTTAGCCTTAAAAAGAAAAACATAAAACTAAGTTAAGTGTTGCTGAGATGAGAAAGCTTAGGTGGATGTGTGGCTTTACGCCAAGAGACAAAATGCAAGATAAATATATCCGTGAAAAGCGTGGCTTCTCTGGCAGACAAGATTAGTCAGCCATCTTAGATAATTTGCTCATATTAAACGACGACCATCTGATGATCTAGTTATAAGAGAAGATACTTTAAATTTGGCTTATCTTAAAAAAGATAGAGGTGGGCCTAAAAAGACTCAAACATGTTGTATAAAAAATAATCTTAATTTATTAGAATTAAATAAAAATATGACACAATGAAGAAAAATGATATATGTAGTCCACCCCACTTAGGGGGGATGTTGTCAGCATTTCAAATTGTTGTTTAGCATTTAATCCTCTGGAATGATAGCAAATGATGCTCTCGTTGAGCCTTCCACCATTAGAACAGTCGCTTTCAAGCTCTTTTTGATACAACTCTTTCTCCTAACATCCATTGTTTATAGAGCTGAATATACCATCAAGATTACCGAACGCCTAAGTACCGTTGAAGAACAGCTTGCATCCATAAGCAAAACCCTCCATGATATCTGAATCAACCTCTAAATTTTAGAGATTAAGCATAAGCAACACTCCACTAAATTTCGCATCCACATGCCAGATTCATTCATTATAAATCTAGTGAACCTTTTTAGCCAAACTTAAGTCACAACAACCATACAAGTCACTACGATATTTTTAGATCGTCAATGGCTACAATACCCAATGATTTGCATCCAGTCCCCATCACACTCAAGTTGATGCACCCAAATTTGTCTCTAATTTGCTCGCAGGCCATTCTAGTTTGAACACGACCTCACCAAGCAGCATGGAAATTTTGGTTCAAAATAGTTTCCTCCACTAATTAAACTTGCAAGCAATGTGCACTCTAGTAGTTAATATGAATGGTTGACGATAATCCTATAATGACGACTAGAAAGTTGCAGCCCCAACAATGTTGAACATAAACTCAATCAGTTTTGAAAGATAATTTGTGACATCAAATGCAGATTAACTAAGCTTGAAGCCAAATCTAAGCAATACTTGCTCCCAAAACCCAGCTTGCATAGAAAGAAGCCCCATGCACCACACTAGATTCAGGTCAGGTTACGTGAGTTTTTAATTCTTTGACAAATGAAAAGTTCTTCTTGAAGCATTAGGATTCTTAATAAATGTGAAGCACCTTCTCAGGCTCCTTGTGAATTCAAATGAACATTACCACATCCTCGATTGCACCAACAATTCAACAAATAATTTAAACATGAAACTCTAATCAACCAATAGCTTTGATGTAGTCTATAGTTTGTATACATGACATTCCCAGGCTTCAATATGGTGCCAATCACATTGCCAATAATGCTACACACAAAGAACTGAGTGTAGGAATGGCCGTCACTTTTCATGCCACCAATGGATTGTTGGCAAGAAGTGTGGCATGATAGCTGTCTACCTTCAGCAATCCACCAATATTTTTGGTAAACTTCCATGACTTAAAGATATAGCACAGTTTTTTTATGTGGATTTAACTTGTTTTATTATGTGGTTTAAGCATTATGGTAAAGTCGATTTTTAGTAATGGGATCAATTAATATGTTGGTAGTAAGAATAAGTTAACAAGATATAGTATGTCATAATATTCATGGGTCAATAATGGGTATTATAATGTTTAGTAGGTATTTAATGTGACTTATTAGTCCTTGTGATTTCACAAATATTCCTCCTTGAAATTATTTGGGTATCAACTACTGAAATGAAAAAAAATACTGTGATTCTCTCCACTTCCAACTTCTCAATCACACAATTTCTGGAAGTTATCAGAATCCTTAAATCTCTATTTATCATATGATCCCATAGAGCTGTAATATTATACTTCACTCAGTTCATCAAAGTAATTGAAAGTATAAATTATAGTTATGCTCCTTTGAAAAAAAAAGCAATTGAAATACATAACCTAACCAAACGGATCCTACTTTTATTCAATTAAGTTGGTTTATTTGTGTAAAAATCACTTTTTTTCTATTAAAGTGCAATCATGAAATAATAATTTAGTTCAAATTAAATCTATTCTGGATTTAGATTTTGGTTGCTTGTTAATAGTTTTAGATTGAATTCAATTTAGGAGCCAATGAAAAAAGAAAATCAATGAATGGATATAAACTTAGTTTGGCATAAGAAATTGACCCGCATTTTTATAAACCAAACTAAAACAAATTGCTGTCAGCATGAACTAATTTTATAATTCAGTCCAACTAATTCACACCCTATTTGTATAACCTTTAAAAGAAAATTACATGTTATTTTAGAATTTTTGAAAAATGTTTTTGGTTCATAAGAAAGTTGAAAGGCATACCTATGAGTACTTTAATCAGAATAAAAATAAAATAAAATAGCAAAGGTGCTAATAAAATGAGGTAATATAAATCTGCTTTTCTCTTAACATTTTATCCAAGCTATGCTTTCCCTCTTCAATTGCAGGTCAACTAATATTGGTTCAAAGCTACTAAATTGTATACTATTAAACAAAGTTAAAGGGTTTAAGAATGGCCGTCTTACCTTGTTCCATGTGACACATTGAAATCAAAATTGTTCGACAAATAACAATAAAGGCCTCACATTATAAAAGGTACTAAACCCTAGAGTCTTCTATATAAGACAGAAGATTGAGCATATGGTATCAAGGAGCTATAAATACTCTGATGGCATTAAGAAGCACGCAATGCTACATTGAATTTGAAACATGGCTCACTTGCCTATATAACTTCTTCACCATTACAAATTTTCACACATAAGAGAATAATAGACAAACCTAAGAATCTAAAATATCCTATGTGTATCCAAGCATATTAGACCCTTAAAAATGACTTCAATACAGGTTACAGGTCAAGGTAGACGTATACATGTCATTAATCCTACATTTCTCTTTGTAACTTTCTTTCATCACCATCCTCAACCACTCCAAAATATTTCATATTTTCAGCTGTACTAACCATACGTATCAATCAAAAATTGCTCACCAATCATTCCAATAAATCTAGATATGATACAATTTTGAACATT
Source organism: Phalaenopsis equestris (assembly GCF_001263595.1). Taxonomy (NCBI): domain Eukaryota; kingdom Viridiplantae; phylum Streptophyta; class Magnoliopsida; order Asparagales; family Orchidaceae; genus Phalaenopsis; species Phalaenopsis equestris. The sequence continues at coordinate 642,820 of NW_018165229.1, forward strand.
AATCCTATATGATTTATTCCACTTTTAACAAAAGAAACATACTTATAGCACAATATTACCTATTTTCAGTTACCTTCAGTTTCTTCTGTACAAGAGAGCAGAGATTCTTCCAAACTTCAACCGCATTAAACTTTCTAAAAATTTATCCTCTAATCAGCGAAATTTTATTCTGAACACGACTTGAACTTAATTATCCTCTAATCAGCAAAATTTTATTCTGAACACGACATAAACTTTGTTAGTAAGAACAAAAGCACAAGGAAATTTAAATAATCTCTCACAGCATTAATAAGGCTGTCTGGCAACTTATTTAGACCAGGATTTAACCTTGGATTTAGGCTAAATCTTGCCAGACGGTCAGTTTGGACAAAATAAAGTTGCGGCTTTAATAAATCCGGATTTCATGGACTTAGGCCGTAAAACCCGGATTTGCTGAATCGTGCTGCCCTGCGGATTTAGTAACTCCGGAAAGATCGAAAAGAAAGAATGGCGCGAACAGGCTCACCTTGTTTCGGGTAGGAAAGGAGCGGAAGGAGGAGAAAGATGGGAGTTCGGTGGTCTCTGTACGCCTCGATCCCTTCGTTGCCTTCACAGCTAGCTCTAAGCGCGACTTATCACATGGGTTTGGTGACGGATGCGCTGGTTTTGGACGAAGCAGCAAAGGATAGGGCTGTCAAAATGGCTCGGTTGTACGGAAAATTATTCTGTCCGAAACATGACGCAGCAATTAAAATAAGGAGAATAATAATTTGAAGGCCTAATCCGAACCAAATCCCGCCCAATAAAAAAAAAAAAAATGTATATTTAGATCTATGAAATCCCGTCAATCTAGAATTCTCGCCAAAAAATAAAAAAAAAATATATTAGAGCTTTTTCGATTTATGGATGTAGATATTTTTTATTTTTTTCATATTCGGGAGCTAGGGCAGGGTGTGTTAATAAATTTCTCCGTCGACCAAGAAATATTGATGGAATCTCAAATCGATTGCGAGAATGATGACAATCAGCTTGGATTATTAGCTGCGGTCGGAAGCAGTCCGTAGGTAATATAATTTCTTTGTTAAGGGTGATGCTATTAATGACTTCCAAATGATAGTATTGATGGGCTCAGATGGTGTGATTATTATATTATTTGATTGCTAAGTTACTTTGTAGGTGTTATCATTGTGTTTAAGTTGTCGTAAAAGTATTATCCTTCCGGTATTATTGTGGTTGATATTGCTTTTTTTGTTTATTGCTTACAAGGGCAGTTGGGTCTTATTTTGATTGTAATAAGTTTTATCATGGGTTTATTCTGGTGTTATTATGGTTGTATTATGATAATATTTATGCATTTTAGGCTTTCAAGAATCTTTGTGTTATTATGGTATTATTACTGTAGTATTATGGTTGTATTACGTATCATGGTGTTATTTATTGTTGTATCAAATTAGTGTTTCTACTAGAGTGTTATGTTCGGCGTAAGTAGTATTATTTTGGTGTTATCATGGTTTTATTATGCTAGTATTTTTACATTTTTTGCTTTGAAGTATACTTTTGTGTTATTATGGTATTATTTATGTGGTATTATGATTGTATTATATATTATGTTGTTATTGATTTATCGTTTCATACCAGCATGATTGTATTTATTAATTGGTTTCGTTGAAGCATTATTTTGTCAATCTAATGGTGGCATTGTTGAAAGTTGCAGCTCCTCAAGCCTTTAACTGTGTGCATTGATCCAATTGCTGATAGTTTGCTTTGCGCGGTGGTTCATAATGAGAAGGAAGCCTATGAAAATTATTGTGCATATGCACACCATATTGGATTCACTATGCGAAAGGACCACGTTGGTTTTTGACCTAATTAAAAAATAATTAAGACAAATGATTTCATTTGTGGTAAGGCTAGTTTCAAGAAAGAATTGAGTAACAATGTGGCGGTGAAGTACGGAAGAGGGGACACAAGGACTGGTTGTCCAGTCATGATCTGATATGTCGTCGATGTAGAAGGTAACTGGTCGGTTAAGAAATTTATAGAACTCATAACCATCCTTTGGCGGCAGACGGTGACAAACATCTATTGCGTTCCAGCAGAAAAATGAGTGATGTCAGTGCACAAGTGCTCAGATCGATGACACAATCAGGGATCAGAACAAGCGATGCCTTTAGTTTTCTGGCTACAAAATTGGGGGTGTTGAAAATCTTGATTGCACGAAGAGGGATGCGTATAATTTCATACAAAGAGAGAAAAAGGGTAAGATTGAAAATGGGGACACTAATTCTCTACTTAGATTGTTCACTGAGAGGCAAACAGAGGATACGATGTTTGCATGGGACGTCCAAATTGATGAGTCTGGTAGTTTATTGAATTTCTTTTGGAGTGATGGGATATCCAGACTTAATTACAATTGCTTTTGGGATGTCATAATATTTGGTACAAGTTATAGATTAAATAAATACTATTTATGTTGTGCTCCTATTGTTGGTGTGAACCACCACTGGCAGAACGTTCTATTTGGAGTTGGCTTTTTGTCAGATGAAACGGTTGAATCATTCAAGTAGCTATTCAAATCATTTATCTGGATTATGGACAACAAGCACCCAATGACAATATTCACTGATCAGGATAAAACAATGTTAGAGCCATTGAAGAGTACCTTCCGCACACAAGACATAGATTATGTCAATGACATGTTTACAATAAATTGTCTTCAAAACTACATTGTGGTGTAAGCACCAATAAAGTCAATGAGCTTTTTTATAAATGCATGGCTAGGTGTAACTCCGAGGAGGAGTTTGAAGAAACTTGACATACAATGATTGGGTTAGGAAATCTATATGAGAATGCTTGATTGAGTAGTTTATACAATATCAGGCATAAGTGGTCAACAACTTTCAATAAGGAAATATTTGGGATGGGGATCCTTTCAACACAAAGAAGTGAGTCGACGAATAACATTTGTCATAATGCCTCCAAGCCAACAAGCACCCTCACTGAGAGTTTCTTAGGTCTTGAAAATGTCATGAAAGCTTAGAGAAGGAATGAGAAGGTGAAGAATTTAAATCTGAACAGTTTGTAATTGTCCCCGCTGTAAAAAGTAGTCTTGTGTTGAGGCAAGGAGCTTTAGTTTATACGAGGAAGCTATATTCAATGTTTGAAGCAGAGTTGTTACATGGTATGTGTGGTCTTGCTATGGAGTGCTTAGCCAGTTCAAATTCAGAATTTTATGTTAAAAATTTAGATAATGAGCGCACAGTCAGACCGTGGATTGTTAAGGTCGATAAAGGTAATTCTGAAATTACATGCAGTTGTAAAAAATTTAAAATGATGGGGATATTATGTGCTCACACTCTAAGAGTGCTTAACCATGAGAATATAACAAAGATCCCTGATAAATATATTTTACTGCGGTGGTCGGTTCATGCAAAGAGGGATATATATAACAACTATGGTTATAAACATTTGAAAGATTCACAAACTTCTGCAACTTGTTCGAGTGGACTCATATATCGAACACAAGTTCATAAATTTGCATACCAGATCAGCATATTAACTCAAGGTAATGAACTTGCTGAAAAAAACATGCTGGAAACATTAAGGAAACTAACACTCAAATCTGAAGCCATATTGAATGGGAGAGACCATCAGGACATGTCAATGTCAAAAAAGAAAAAGACACCGAATAAACCACACAATTTGAAAGACCCAACGAAGATGCGATCAAAAGACGCTTCTAATGCTAGGTTAAAAGGCTTTTGGGAGAAGAATAATCGATCAAAAAGTAATATTGAAAAATCACTATAGTGTTAGTTAGATTATATTCTTATATTATTTTGGATGTACGCTGCGTTACAACTCATTAACATGACACATTGTTTTACAGGAAAGGATAAAGAAGTTGCTTCAAGTCAAGAAACATTTCACCCATCAAACCCAAGCCAATTTTCAATTTCAGATCAATATAGTCAGGTACATAACTTAAAGTTCGAAATGTTTTATGATTTGTGATCTACTTTTGAATTGACATATGTACTTATATTCACATGTGATTATTCAAAATCAACAAGAATTGCCTGCATCACTGCCCACAAACACATACACGAGCTCACTGCCCACAACCTGCATCACTGCCCACAAACACATACACGAGCTTATTGATGGACTTAGATGATGATGTGTGAAATATCAAGTAATTGAAACGATCTAGTGTTTGTAATTGTAGAATTAATGTATTTTTTACAGAGCATAATATCATTTGTAATTGTAGAATTGAGTTTGTGTTGAATATTACAAAAATATTCCCGAAGTATTACCGAAATACAACCAAAATATATACCAGTGTTTGCGGAGAAATATATCTTGGTTTGATTGGAATATTCCTTTGTTGTATTCACCACTCAGCGATCGTATCTGGCTTGTTCCGAGGATATATTTGTAACACGACAACTATATAACATCTACCAATAATTAAATAGCATTTGAATAAGATCCGTTAGATTTCAAATATTTTGAAAATTTTTCTTAATTTTTTCTTTAGTTTGTGTTGAATGTGTTGAATATGTGTTGAATATTACCAAAATATTCCCGAAGTATTATCGCAATACAACCAAAATATATACGAACACTGACAGAGGAATATATCTTGGTTTGATTGAAATATTCCTTTGTTATATTCACCACTCTGCGGTCGTATCTAGCTAGTTCAACGGATATATTTCTAACACGACTAATATATAATATCTACCAATAATTAAATAACATTTGAATAAGATTTGTGGGATTTCAAATAATTTGAGAATTTTTCTTAACTTTTTCTTTAGTTTGTGTTGAATATTACCAAAATATTCCCGAAGTATCACCGCAAAACAACCAAAATATATAACAGCACTCGCGGAGGAATATATCTTGGTTTGATTGGAATATTCCTTTGTTGGGAATATTCCTTTGTTGTATTCACCACTCCGCGGTCGTATCTGGCTTGTTCCGAGTATTACAAAAATATTCCTGAAGCATTACCGCAATACAACCAAAATATATACCAGTGCTGGCGGAGGAATATATCTTGATTTGATTAGAATATTTCTTTATTATATTAACCACTCCGCGGTCGTATCTGGCTTGTTCTGAGGATATATTTCTAACACGACTACTATATAACATCTACCAATAATTAAATAACATTTGAATAAGATCCGTAGGATTTCAAATATTTTGAGAATTTTTCTTAACTTTTTCTTTAGTTTGTGTTGAATATTACCAAAATATTCCCGAAGTATTACCGCAATAATACCAAAATATATACCAACGCTAGCAGAGGAATATATCTTGGTTTGATTGAAATATTGCTTTGTTGTATTCTCCACTCCGCGGTCGTATCTGGCTTGTTCCGAGTATTACAAAAATTTTCCCGAAGTATTATCGCAATACAACCAAAATATTGCAGTTTGATTACCAAACTATATATACAACCGAAGTATTACCGCAATACAACCAAAATATTACGGTTTAATTAAAATATTTTCCACAAAATACTATTAAGTTACCTTATTCTATTACGGTTTAATTAAAATATTTTCCACAAAATACTATTAAGTTACCTTAGTAATACCTCGATATTACCAAAATAATACAAAAATACAACCACGATTATAACATTATCACTATAATTTAAATAATACCATAATATTACCACAATAATATAAGAAGACAACTATAACACAAACAAATATTGTAATTAAATATCTTCACATTTCTGCCTGTCATCCCAAATAAATATTGCAAATATTGAAAATAAAACATATATTAACAATGAAATAAGTCTACTGATTACGATGTTGTATCCACAAACAAATATCTTGGGCAAGTTCTGTCCTAAATTTTGGCATTTCCGTCTGTCATCCCATATCTTCACTCCAATCATGTCTGGCTTTGTACTAATTTTTGCATAAATTTACAGATAAAAATCCCACAATTAACACTGTTAGTTTGTATGGGAACACCTCTAACCATTGAAACTTTTCATTTCCCGGGTTTATCCCTAAAAGAACCTTTAACATCATGGGCAAATTGTTTGATCTACACAGTTAATTAATTATCAGTGAAAGGAAAAAACTGGTGAAAATTGCATAAATAATAGCTTTAACGATTGAGAGTAACTTACAACATCGTTGCACATGGCTTTGTGCATCTGGTTGGGTAATGAATTATACATTTTCCACTTCTCCTCACCCAAATCTGCAACTAATAAAACCCAGTGTTGATTGTTCAGAACAAGAATCATAATGATATCAGCTTTTAGAACTGCTTCTTTGGTGATATGACCCACAAATGATGTGGGGTTACCCATTTTATGATAAGCCTGTATAATAAAATAAAGTGTTAACACATTCATATTGTTGTTGCAATTCTGAATATAATTAAATATGGTTGTTTAGATAATTAGATGCGTTCTTACCCAGTATAGTGACGATACATAAATGTAAGGCCTAAAAAAGGATGGATTTACATTCCTCTTATTGCTCAAAATCATCGCTTGAGCGTCGACATGGTCATTTACAATCATGACATTGCACAATAACTCTACAATTGCCTGACGATTTATAAAAATGTCTTTCATGTGCAACATAATATCACTTCTGCATAATAATACAAATTCTAAATATAATAAAGAAGTTGTTTTCATTCACTTAATCACAAAAGAAGTTCATTATAAAAGACATAGATTTACTAACTCATTGATGTATTTTGGCATGACTTGATCGATCACCGTCTGTGTTTCAGATGATACCATAAATCTGTCAGGATAGTCGATCTAGGGGACAGCTGGAAGAGGCTACAAAAAAAGGCTACAAAAAAAATTATGTTAAAAAAAATTATGTTACATCTGAAATACATAAGTAATTTAGATGATATAAAATAATGTATAAAAAATAAAATCCAAATAACACATTAACAACATCTGGCTGATCTCCTAGAGTTGTTAGTGCTAGGACAACTGATCCTTCTACTTCTTCATCTTCAACTCTTTGTTGTTCCTCTACATTGTGGTTTGTATGTACACCAGGAAATACAAGTAATTGAAGGCCCATCTTTGTTATGGGGTCTATTATTGGTTCTTCAGTAATTTGTTGTTCTTCTACTATGGGGGTGGTATGCACAACAACATCTTTCTCGGGTATCATCGGCTCATGAACTTCACCTGTTGTTTTTCTTCTCTTCAATTCTAAGGCAGTGAAAGGTGAACTCACTGTCTTTTTTCTTCTGTTTCGTCTGCCCTTAACCTGGCAACAGATGCTGGCAACAGATCGTTCAACTTTATCTCCTTCAACATGGGTTCCTTCTTCTCCCACAAAAGCCGATGGCTGGATTCCCTCTTCTCCCACAGAAGCTGAATGTTGGGTAACATCAATTTTTTGTTGGGCTCCCACTTCTCTTTCACTATTAACAAAATCATGAGGACTCCAATCATGACGGAAAATCATGGGGAATCCCACCATGAGGGGAGGCTGGCTGGGGATCATTTACTCCGATCTCTTCGCCTTTATTAGTTGAAATATTTTCAGATTTATCAAAC
>NW_018165229.1:650625-654029 GCF_001263595.1 Phalaenopsis equestris
TGGACCAGGTAATCCTTCATCTGGATTGGATAACATATTGAGCTCATCCTCTCTCAGATCAAAAAATTTATCATGAACCTGCGAGTAATTTCAAAAAGAAACGCTTCAATCATTACTAATTTCAAAATAACATAATAATTTAATTGGAAAGTAAAAAATATATGTAACTTGCCTGATCAGAAGTCAGCATCTTAAAAGCTATATCAAGTTGGGATGAGCTCAAGCTTACAATTGTTGGTCACCTCAACATTTGAGGTCTAGCCTCAGGATTGACAGGAGTAACCAAAAAAGTGTGCTCATAAAACCAGAGCTGTGTGAAAGAAAATGGCATATTCAGCTTTACACAAAGAAATAAATAGTATTTGATTTTAATACAATGTACTTACCGTTAGCAAAAAAAGAAAACCATTTATATATCCCAGAGGCCGATTCCGCCTTATTTTGATGGCTACCACATTTATTTGCTCAATAAGATATTTACATAGTGCAGCGGGCCAATTAATTGAAGCAAACGTATGAATGTATGTAAATTCTCTCCAAAGATGTAAAGTCTTTTGGATACACTGAAATTACTAAACGGAAAAAATAAATTTGATAACAAATAGTTTATATACAATTGATTAAAAGGGGCAGAAGACTCTTCAGTTCCGGAGTTCAACAGTTCAGCCTTCATTTGACGGGCATCAACGCCACAGGATGAAACTTTCTTCCACTTTGGAACTTCTCCTCTATTTGGCATATCAATCAAATGGGTAACTTCATCAGGATTTATCCTCAGATCTTTTCCTCCCATTCTGAAATCTATTTTATCATGTATCCAACATTACAATATTTGAAGTGTGACCTCATTGTCTTGAGGATAAGGTGAAAGTGCAAAGAACTGATCAACATTCAAGGTTTTGAGCTCATTACTCATCTCGTCAGATACAACAGGCCTGACCTTATCAAGCGCATCTCTAACTACAGATGGTCGGCATCTACAACTCATAAACATTGGGTTCACAAACCTACATCAAACAAAAAAATGCAAAAAATATAAGGGGTTATGTAGAAATGTTTTATTTCGGGATTACTATGGTAATATTTAAACAATATTATGTGATCTCGTATAATATTATTTAAGTTATATTATAATATTACTTACATTGTATTCTGGCATTGTAGTATTTAAGTTATATTCTGGTTGTATTTCCGTTGTATTTTTGATACTAAACTAGTGTTACTTAAGTTGTATTCAGGTAGTTGTATTCAGGTACTAGTGTTACTTAAGTTGTATTCAGGTATAGTACTTAGGTTATATTATAGAAGTTTTTCCGTTATATTCATGTATTAATATTATTAAGGTTATATTATGGTGTAGTATTAAGGTTATATTTTGGTAGTTTTTCCGTTGTATTCTGCTATTATTATAATATTATTTCTGTAATACTCATGTAATATTTAAGGTATTGTTAAGTAGTGATTGATTTTGTATTATAATTAAATAACAGGTTTTATTGCGGTTTACTGTTAGTTTTTTTAAGGTAATATTGTGTGCACTTGTGTGCAACTCAAAAACAATAAAAAAATTCAACTCATACATTACTCTAACTGATTTGTTACTCAAGTACAACTAAAATATTACCCAAATGGTCTTCTCAATGAAAATAGAACCACCAAAATAAAAATTATCTGGATGAACCTTATTGGATTTCCTTCTTCTTTCGCTCTTTCGCTTTTTCCCTTCCTTTTTCCTTGCATTTCTCGGCCTCCATTGTCTATTCCTCTTTGGTTTCCATTCTCAAGGGCTCTTCCATCTCCATTCTCACTGGACTCTCTTCGGTTTCCAACAGTAACTCTAAATCCCTAAGTTTTTCTGATTCAAAAACCCTAAAAGATGAAATGAAGATCAAATGAAGGTGCTCTGCACTCTCCTCACTCGGGCGACGTTTGGTTTTCTGATGAAATCACCTTTTTTCAGGCGAGCTGTTTAACTTTTACGCGTTTCAGGCCGGATTCGGGCCGGGCTGCGCCGTAAGAATGCCTTAATTTAATTTTTTAAGTTGTGGGGGCCACAGTTCCGTGTGTCATCTTTCCATTGGACACTGCACGCATAGTTGTGTGCGGTGTCCGCACATAATAAGAGCTCCGGTTGTACGCGAACAACTCTTCTGGCTCATTAATCCACTAAGTTAACCAGCCTAACACTAACAACATGAATAAGCTCGTTCATTTTCGGCTCGTTTTTTACTTAAAATACTACTAATCAATTATATATATATCTTTGATGAATAGTATTTTTAAAACAATTAATTGACTATATGGCTACACAGATTTATAATCAATTAAAAGTATTAATGAAGAAAATATAATATAAATTATTAATTTAGATTCAAATGATGTTTTAAATCTTGCACCAATTCTTAACATTATATGGCTACGTGATTAGTGTTGTCAAAAAGACTCTTTGTTCGTGAACGACCCGTGTTCCCCTCGCTAAGCAAACGAGCCGAATACAAACACAATTTTTAAGCTTGCAATATAAACGAGCCGAACATAAGCTGAGTCTGGGCTCACTCGTGTTCAGCTCGTTTACACCCCTAGGGACGTGGGAGAGGGTTTAGGGACTGGGAGAGGGAGGGTGCGCTACTAATTTAATTTTACTTAATTGTATTAATTTAATTGATTAATACTTAATTAATATATCATTGATTTAATTAATAAAATAAATACATATTAATTTCATTTATTTTATAAGCTATAAGTAATTATTAATTAATACAATTAATTAGTACTTTATTATTAATTCATCTACTGCTTAATAAATAATTAATTTAAACGATTAGAAATAAAATTTAAATTGAATTCTATTAAATTTAAATATTACATCTTAATATAATAATAAAATAATCAAAATTTGAATAACAAATATATTAGCTTTTTTAATCATAGCAGAAGTTGTCAGACGATTTCACAGAAATTTTTTTGCTAAATAGTTTTTTGGATTTTATCCGTCCAGATTTTATTAAATTCTCATTTACAAATTTACTAAATCTTATTAACTTAAATCACAGGGGTGAGAAGTATATTAATACTATAATTACAACCAAATTATATAAACAAACAAAGAAAAAAAAAACTAATGGTAATGGGCCCAAAAAATAAGTTTTCAATTGGAGAATCAAGAAGTTATAAGTTGTCTTTGTAGCCAGAAGAGGAGGCGAAGAACTTATGGTAGGAATTGTAAGTTGCAGCAAATTCGAGAGTAAAAATTGATAGTTGATGCAAAAAAATCACAGTTTGGCAAATCTTAATTCGAGATAAAGATCAGCGGCAAAGTTGCATTGGGGTGAAATGGGTCTAATAATAATTTTTATATATTTATATTTCAAATAATAGTTATATATATATATATATATATATAT
>NW_018165229.1:654255-661343 GCF_001263595.1 Phalaenopsis equestris
TATATATATATATATATTATGCGTGCCAGACAATTCATGGCGTCTTAGCGTTGCACGAGAATTCATCACACAGATAAACAAAGAGAAGTAAGCAAACTGAGTCACCTTGATTTTTTACGCGAAAAACCTTTGAAAGGAGGAAAAATCACAGGGTCTAGCCCAGTTGAAATAATTCACTATGAATGATGAGTGAATAAGTTCACATTATCTTAAATTAGGTGATAGAATTACAAAGTTGTATAACTATAATCTGACTGCAGTTCTTGGTGACAACATGTTGCAATGATCATTGTTGATTGTTGTGAATGTAGTAGTCCATCATTGGTGTTGTAAATGGTTTCTCCATAAGCATTGATTGACTAAAGAAATCATAATAAGCAATTATGGGAGCTGTGGACAACATAGGTCGTAGTGACGAGTATGAATGACGTTCATAGGCCGCGGGGATCAGAGTCGAGAGCTGCACGAGCTGTGACCATGTAGGGCATAAGGGATGTCGGTCGTCCTATATATATATATATATATATATAATTTAAGAAAAAGTAATATTTTAATTTTTGAAAAGACAAGACATAATTGATCTCATATCTGCAATAATTTAAATGATCGAACACAACACCATAAACAATATATCTACCTCGAAGGATATATATACTACTTGCTGGTGGTGCTCAATTAAATAAACTAAAGAATTTGTGACATCTGTTTTAGTTTGCGAACAACCATTTATGTTGACCAACAAATTTCTCTATCTAATATAACGAATTAGGTAGGGTTTATATTACCCGGGTTCCTAAAACTCCATATAGAGGCAAACCCCTATAGTCAATTACATCTTAAATAACCGAAGTCACCTAAGAAAACTCTCGATTTAGATAAGAAAATGTTGTCTCAAAGAATTCAAAGGATAGGACTTTTTAAGGATCAGATTAAAGAGATGTGAAATGGGAAAGACTCAAATTTTGAACAAAATTTGGAATATTTATTTTAGAAATCCAAAGGAAGAAAAACTAGGGGATGTCACATATCCTGAGGAGAACCTCGGTGACTTTCCAAGCTATCCTAAGCTTTGGCTTCAATTTTGAGGGAAAAAATATTGAATGTTTCATCCGGCCAATTTTATTAGTTAGGGCTTACATTTGTGTGAGACGGTCGCACAAAATAGTCTGAAAGATGTAAGGGTTTAGGTCATGACGAATGACGATCTCGAAATCCTAAAATGAGTTAGAGCTTACATTGCACAACATGATTGTGCAAAGACTTAAAGATAAAATTGAGGATTTATGCTGCACTAGGCGGACAACCTCGAGTTCTATGGCTTGTTATTTAATTCTAAAGAAAGATGTGTTGTTGCAGATCCTCGTGCAGTTGTAGATTGTTGTTGTAGAAGGCTGCCCATAAAGTTAACTCCAGGCTCCTTGACGAAGCAGCAATCCTAAAGTCTAAGGTTTAAATGTTTAAATGACAAGTTTAAGTTCAATCAATGGGGGGAGGTTAAAGTTGATTAGAGCGACACTGGTAAGGATCCCACAGTTTCATCATTCCGGTATCACTATTTTCTTTTGAATTTACTTAGCTTAAATGAGTTGTTAGGCTCATTTAAATTGGGAGATCTCGTTAGCAACCGCGGGTTACCTCATTCGATGGAATCCCATAAATTCAAAAGGATGTGTTATGTTTTGTTATTTTTCAAAGGATTTATGGTTACCTTTGAAAGAGTTTAATTTAATTTTGAAAATTATTGATTAATTTTGAAAAGTTATTGTTTTTGTTTTGCAGATAAAGTGACATCCACAACCAAGCATGCATAATATTCAAAAGCAAGAGTAAATTGCAGAAAGTAAAATGACAAAAATTAAACAACACTATAAAAGCGTACCTGTCATCTTCTCGCTACTCCCGCTGAAAGACTAGTTTTTGCAACATGTATATAATTTTGCAGAAATTTAAATAAATCGCAAGAGTAGATGAATGTGTAGTTACCAAAACCCTAAGTATTAACTTGATAAGTCCCTAAGGGTTTTAATGGTTGATTTTCTGAATGAAGTATAATAAGTTCAATTATCCTTCAAAACATCCAAAAGGTTATAAAAGTGTCTAGGGAACAATCCCGGACAACTTTTAAATCCCTTTTGAAATATCTCAAGTTAACTTGAACATATTATATTGTTCAATTGATCATCCCAAATTTTAGGTTTTATACACCTTATGCTTAGTGAACCTGATATTTCAATTATCCCAATAATAGGGTACTCAAATAATCAGTTGATACTTTACGTAAAAGTTATGTTGGTGGATGCCCCTAAGGCAAGCTTAAGTCATTAAAGATCTTGTACCCACCACTAAAGTCGGGCTTGTGGTTTTTAAAAGTGTTAATTATCAATCATCTTATCTTTTCTAAACCTCATTAAACAAGTTTAAATATTAAGCCTAGCTCACTATTAAGGCCTTAATAATTTCAATGGGTAAATTTACAATTACCAAAATTTAATCTAAGTGTGATATATTCTTACTAAAAGATCATATCATCACCAATTATGGGCTTCAAATTAAGTGAATTATCATCTTTCTAACTTAATCCTATCACTTTAGAATCGTTTAATTTTAATTAACTTCCAAATCATGATAATCTAGGAAATTACAATTTCACCCTTATCATCGAAAAGGTGGCCAATTGGTTTCTACCTTTTAACCCATCATATTTCAAACATCCAAAAGAGTTCATTAAGATCAAAATTACCCACTTTTTTCTTTGATCAATCCTAAATTTTGATGAAGGCACCAAAAATCTAAAATTATCATTTTGCCCCTAGGGCTCTCCACTGCATAATTTATCAAATATAATTCAAATGTTTGAAATTTTTAGTGTACCCAGTCATGGGTCAACTAAGATATGAGAGGAGAAAATATTGTTTTTCAAAATTTAATTTAATTAAAATAATTATTTGAACTTAGAAAATAAAATTTTCAATTTTAAATTATTTAACTAATAAAAATAAAGTTTTTGGTCATGGGAAAATTATTAGATGTTTAATTAGGTCAGAGGAACATTTGAACAAAATTTTATAAATTTTCAAATTATATTTTAATTATTATAATTATTTATTGATTTTTAATGATTTAATTAAATAGAAAATATGTTATAATTACAAAAATTACTTTTTATTTATTTATTAAGTTTCCCTAATTCTGGTGAACTTAAAGAAACAAACTTTTTTTGTGTTTCTTAATTTATTTATAATAATTATTTTAATGGAAAATTAGAAAAAAATACATTTTTAGCCTTTAAAATTTTATATTTTAACTTAGAAAATTAGAAAAATATTCTAATGAGTCTCAAGTGACCAGAAAGTAATTAGGAACATTTTGAACCATTTTTATATTTTTGAAAATTTTAATTATTTTTAATTAAAAAATAGACTTAAAAATAAAGTATTTATTTAAAAATAATTTTTTATTTTTTCTAAGTGCCTCTAATCACAAAGAACTTAGAAAATCACTTTTTATAATTTTCCTATTTATATTTAATTTATTATAATTATTTTAATCCAAAAATGTCATTTTATTTAAAAAATAAACTTTAGTGGTAAAAATTAATCAAATAAATTTTAAATTTTTATAATGAAGTAAAATAAGTGTTATTTACAGTGTGGAATCATTTTTGTCAATTTTTGAAATATATTAAAATTATTTTAATTTTTATGAATTAACTATAATAATCTATACAAATATTAAAACTTAATTTACAAGTTTTCAAAAATCCTCTGATTACAAGGAACCTACCGAAACAAGTCTCATAATTTTTTTATTTATATTTTAATTTATATATTTATTTTAAGCAAAATAACCATCGAAAGTTAGAAATTAGGGTTACATGTCTAGAGATGTTTTCTGACTTTGGGAAAATTAAAAAACACCTCTACTATCATGGGGAACAAACCCCTAAATCCCAAGCCATGATGATTATTATATACTTAATTAAAATTAAAAAAATACAGAGGCTATTTAATTAATTAAAAATCAGAGACATACCAAATAATTTTTATTTTTATTCCACATTAATCTCCTATATTCAGTGAGCAACAAGAATTTTTTTGGTTTTTGTGAATTTTCTACACCAAATTATGAATATTTGAAGTTATAAAATTAATTTAAATCAAGAAAATCTTAATTTTCTATTTATCTGATTTAGCGCCGCGTCAACCTCGTACACGTCGAGCTTCCGACACGGCACTCTCTGATTCAACGCCGCCATCTGACTCAGCCGCCTCGTCAACCCATCGTATCGTTTTGTCTCCTTGTCCAAATTGATCAAGTGTGTCCATCCAATAAGCACGCGATCCAACGGTTGTGGGTCATCGTCCCCAATTAACCTAACCCTAGAACCATTCGATTTCTAGATCTAAGATCTCGCTCGATACTCAACCAAATCAAGTGTGGTTTATTCTCACACCTTCATCTACTCGATTTGAACACATCCATATGATTACAATGCTATGAAATACAAGTTTCTTTCATAATTTGGGAAACCAGACTCAAAATTAAGGTTAGTGAGCTATACCTTTGCCCAAGAGATGAGGCCTCGATTGGGTTCTTGTGAAAGCTTCAATGGAGTCTGACGAACCTCATGGATGTGTCACCTTGCTCTGGTATGAGGTCTGTGTAGGAGTTCAACCAACAAGTGGTGCAACCTTGGGTTTGGAGTGGGTTGGAAGGCTCAACAAAGAGGGAATTTTATGAGGAACTTCTCCTTAAGCTATGGTGAAGCTTAAGGACACTTCAATTTGGAGTTTGGTGGAGTTTTATGAAGTAAAAGAAAAATGCCCTGGTTTTCAAGTGAGAAATTGGGCTTTGGCAGTGGAAATGGAGAGATGATGGTTGTGGGATTGAACTCAGGAAGGCTTGAAGAAGCTCTGGAAAGATTTTGGCAGAGTTTCCCCAAGAAATTGGATGGTTTCTCTTCTTGGCTGTGGAAGGTGAGGTTTAAATAGAGGAGGAAGAAGAGGCCATCATAACTAGCCAGTGGGTGCAAAGAGTTGCTTAGGTGGAGGGCTGAGTGGCATAAGTGACCAATTGGAATGAGCCAACTCAGGGAGTTCAAATTTGGAGTTTTGACGATGGGGTGGCTCTCAGTTGTTGTGTTTTTTGGCCACTAGGTCGGCTGGCCAGGCCAGGGATGGTGGTTAGAGGATTCAGGTGAGCAAGGAGAGGGTTAATGATGCTTAACTCTTAATGGTTAAGGTTGATGGCAAAAATATCTTGGATTTTGATAAATATGGGAAGAGATCCCTTAAATCAAGGGACCTTTGGTCCATGGCTCACATAGAGTGGTCTAGGTGGGTCTAGCTTAGTCTCTAGGGTCCAAATGTTGGATGTGGTGGCTATGGATTGATCAATTTGGCTAGGTTTTGTTTACATCCATGACATGGGTTCAAAATCATGTCACGAGCTTGGATTTGAGTTTGGGTTTGGCTAGACTTTGAATTTGGCTCAATTGATTGATCAAATTGGCTTGAGTAATTGTGATGAGAAGTTTGGAAAAGGAATTAAGTGATTTTGAATTGATTTAGAAGATTAATTTTGGGGAATTTGAACTTTTGGTCAATTTTGGGCATTTGGGTTAGACTTGGGTTTGAAATTGGCTAGAGTTTGGATATGGTTCAACTGATTTTTCAAACTGATTTGGGGAAGTGCTATGAAGAATTTGGTTTTCAAATTTTGGGAAATTGATTTGATCTTGAAGTTCAATTTGGAGAATTTAAGGGTATGGCTAAATTGGGGATTTTGGATTGAGATTGAAATTAGGTTTGGTTTTGGTTTCAATTGGGATTGAGAATGATGAATTTGAGTTTGGAATTGAAATTGAGGAAGATTGCTATTAATTTGGTGGAAATTGAGAGTGGATTGGGGAATTTGGGCCCTTAAAGGCAAATTGGGGATTTTGGTAAAAAAAGGGTCAATTTGATCAAATTGAGCCCAATGGAGTGGTTCAAACTGATTTTGGGGAAATTCGAAGTGATTTTGAAGATTTTGGTAATTTTTGGAAGTTGAGGGACATTTTGGGAATTTGGTGAAATTTGGGGCTAAGAAGTCAAAATTGGAATTTTGATAAAATTGGTATTGATTGAGGATGTTAATCATGAGGTCACCCTATTCAAGCCATAGGACCAAGGGAACTCCCATTATGGATCCTCCATGTGCTGGTCTTAGCCAAACCCTAGCCCAAGGCTAATGGTTTAGGGGACCATCCACTTGAGTTTCCAATAAATTAGTGGAACAAGCTAGGTATGCTGGTCTTAGCCACACCCTAGCCCAAGGCTAATGGTTTAGGGGACCATCCACTTGAGTTTCCAATAAATTAGTGGAACAAGCTAGGTATGCTTGGTTTAGGATTTAGGTTGTGAGTGCAGGTGCAAGTGTGTGTGTGCAGGACTGACCAAGACCACACCACCGAAGGTTAACCCTAAGGCCAAACGGTCCTATGAGGACTCCTCTCGAGCTCCCCAATATAGTCCCACCTACTAAGTGCTAGAGGTTAGAACCAACATATGGAACTTCAAGACGAGCAAAGAAGAGTTTAAAATTTCTATTGGTGAGGGTACCATCACTAGTCCTCTAGGAATATTCAACAGGAAAGTCTTATTGCTAGATCCTAGGCTTCTAAGGAGAAAAGGCTAAACCTCAACCAAAAGTGAGGTCATTAATGCATGAATATGAATTATTTTGATTGGACGGTCCGAAGAGCTTCCTCCGACCAAACAATATTTAATGGAGATTTGAGTGCCTTAATGACATTGGAATTGCACACTCTTAGGTTCGTTGGATTTCTCTTATCAAGACGCTCAATTTAACTACAAACTTATCATAGTCAACCACCATTTGACCTTCCAAATGTATCTAAAAATCTTTTAAGAATGGTTTAATGACTTGATTTGGGCTTGTTTGAATATAAGTTTGTGGAAATCAGAGCTCTAGATGAGTTTTTATCAATGTTTGAACTTCTATTGCTCAAAATATTATCTCAAGATGCGTGTCATGCCTCAAGATCACTTTGAATAACGAAGATTTGTTGGTGGCGTATCAAAAAA
>NW_018165229.1:661369-666262 GCF_001263595.1 Phalaenopsis equestris
ATATATATATATATATATCTGTGTGTGTGTGGTTATCATAATATGGATTCGTACATACATACCAACAAAAATATATCTATTTAAATACCAAACATATAACCACTAATTCTTACCAACTAATCACTCAAAACCTATAGTGGTATAAAAATAGCCACTCTCAGTTATCCCGTCCCTCGCTTGCTCGCCTCTGCTGCTCTTCATCAACTCTTTTGTTGATCACCATTAACTTTGTTTCACAACCTCCATTCGGTATTACCTTCTTCTATCTCACGTGTGTTCTCATAAACTTTAGTTATAGTGTATTTCAATGGGTGTCCATTTCCTTCAAAGAAAGATCACTACATTACTCATAGGACATCACATAGAAGGAAAATAATAATACCTACCATGTAGAGAGCTCCTAGAATATGATATATTTATTTGTTTTATTTAATAAAATTTTTTTGAAGGATTTATTGAAATGTATATGTTGTATTAGACCATCACCCACATTTCAAATTTATTAGTTGCACAGCTGCCACTAATATAGTCTACTTTAATTTATCAGCTAAACAACTTTTGGTATTTAACCATTCTAGAATTTATCCAAATTTACAGGACTTACTAAATCCTACTAACTTAAATCTCATCTCTTATAAATATATATATATAATAAGCATTTTTACAGACCTACAAACTTAAACATATCTATTTACATCCCAAACATATAAACCCTAATGTTTATGTATTAAACCCCCAAAACCTATTGAGATATCAAAAATGGCCACTCTCTGTTATTCCGTCCCTCAGTCGCTCGTCTTCATTACTTGTCATTAACCTTCTTCATAACCTCCACTCATCATTGCCTTCCTCCATCTCACATATATTTATCATCTTCTTTTTTAGCTTATTTTAAAGTTTTTCCATTTCCTACATAAAGAGCACACCTACATCACACGTATGGTATCCAATAGACGGAAGTTAATAGCAGCTCCCAAGTAAATACTCCTAAAAGTATGATATATGATACACCAAAAATACATACATTTTTAGACCCATATTTTATACTTATTTTTGGTGATATTTCACTTTAATGGAATATATTTTTTGTGTTTTATTGCAGGTTATTGTTTTTTAGGACTTGGAGCAAAAATAAAGCAAAAATGATGAAATTTGGAGTCAAAATGGAGAATTTAAAAAATTGTTCAGCGCCGACGGCACCATTTGACAGAGAGCACATATTTAATTAAATGGCCTCTCGCGCCGACGACACCAGTGTCGGAGCGAGACATGTTTCCAGCAGGCCCCATTTTTAAGAGAGTCGATGAATTTGGATGCTTTTTGAAGAGTTTTTAGATGCACATATTGGAGAACCGACTCTAGGCTCTATTTAGGGCCGAAATTTGATCATTAGTTAGTTTTCCTCTTCTCACCATTTCACGTTCTACCACTCACTTAGTTTTCCTCTTCTCACGTTTTTCCCCTTCTCACGACTATATTCCACGCCATTCCACGCCATTAGTTAGTTATTATTTTAATAGTTTTGAGTTTTTTTTGGTAAGTTTAAATGTTAATTCTTCTCTAAGAAGTGTTGAAGAGGAAGAGAAGTGAGAGATTTCTTCTTCCTACATTTCCTAATAGAGGCTACAAGGGATTTTTTTTAAGAAAGAGTTTCAATTAAGTGTTGTTTGTTTATTATTGTTGTATGAACTTCCTTTTATATATGAAATTTGTGTTTTGTTGTATCTTTCTCATAAAGTCTAAGTAATTTCCTTTATCTTTCTCCCTATTTTAAGATATGGTGAAATGAAAAGATAATTTAGATGTGTCAATGTTAAAATTTAAAATAAATTGTGATGGTTTTTCCACTACGCCCATAGCTCGATGTCGACTGGACCCATTGTCGTATTCAAAACCACCTTCCCTTTCGTGGGAGGCTCCAATACGTACACCGACGACATGGGAAGAACCGGAAAGCTGCCGGGATACCGTCTTCCCTGGATGTCTTTCAATTCTGGTGCCCTTCTCCTGACTTCGCCGTTCGGCTCAGTCCTGCCCAATTCCTAGAATTGGAGATTTTTAGGGTGAAAGACTAAAAATCCCCAACTCGATCTTAGTGATCTTAGTGTTTAAAAACTAAAGCGAGAGTTAGCCTTCAGGGGAAGAGAAGTGAGAGCTCTGGAGTGGGAGCACGTATCCTCCTAGCCTAGTCACAGATTTAGGGACTAAACCTAAGATTAGCCAATGATTTTTTATAATACTGAATCATCGTAGAGAATTAAAATTTCTCCTATTTGACATAATACAAATTTAAATCATTTATCTCATCTCATTTCACCAAAAAGCTCATTGTAGTGGACAAGATGCTTTTTCATATAAGAAAACTTCATCACATAAACCTAGTTTACTAGTTTCTGTTTTTAAACTCTGTATTTAAGTTTTGCTAGCAGTTAATAATTTATTTTTGTTAGTATCTTACACATTCAAAATCAGTGACAGTAATTTTGTTTGATTTCTGTGAATTTCCTAGTTAATTTATCATTTCAAATTTAAACTTTTCTCGTATGATCGATATTTGGGACTTATACAGAAAGTCTTATATTTCTTGATAACAATACATATACTTGTGTAGAATCCCAATCTTAAGTGCTTACCGTTATTATTACTAAAAAACCACATCAAGTTTTTACACCGTTGTAAAACGGAGTCAACTTTATCAATTGTACACAACTATATTGCATCGGGATCAATATATTTATTTATTTCATTTAATTAAATTTTGTTAAAGGATCTACTGAAATATCTTTGTTGTGCAGTCCATCACCAATATTTCAAATTTATTAGCAACACAACTACCACACATATCGCCTACATTAATTTGAAGAATGTCATAGTAAACATTTATTGATGCCTTTATCTTGAGGCAATCATGGTTGGTGTCTTTATTTTAAGAAGTTTTACATAATTCCATCTATTATGCTCTGCCTCTTTCAAAACATATAGCATGTTTGATATGCCTCTTGTGTTTTACAATTTATGATGTATTATATCAGTATCTTTCTTCAAACGTTTGATACTACTTTTGATTTAGGGTTTAAAGCCCTTTTTTGGGGCATATGATGAAGAAATTCTAATTACTGGCAAGAATCAACAAGCTATCCATTGCAACAATCACTGCCTAGTCTTGTGATCTATTTTGTTTAGCTTTGATGCTTCATATGTTATAGATCTGGAAACATGTTGAGTTGCCTCTATTACAACACTATTCAAGATAGTCCAACCTCATTTTGCACTCACTTGGAGAACTTAGTGGTTTAATAGATGCTACATTATTCATATTAGTTACTTTAAAAGCTTTACTTGATGACTATTAGTTTTAATTCTTAAGTCATGATCCTAAGATTTTCTAGCATATGCAACTTTCATTTGCTATATTCTTGTATGGCATTGGATAGAGTTAATTACCCCATTAAGCGAGAATGTATTCGAGCTCATTTTTTTCTACAATTTTATAGTTTTATTATTTTGTTGACAAGTCTTGTATTTTTTATGTCATAGATTTTAGATATATAAAACTAACACAGAGAGCTCCATAGAGTAACATGTTTTGCGACCTTTGCTACAACCATCTTTTGGTTCTTTTTAACCCGGAGTCGTCAGCTTGTCTAATTTTTATTTAATTTTTTTTTTCTAAATAACCATCATTTTTGAACCATAAAAATGATTGAGAGAAGAGTAGGAATCAGAAAGAGAGAAACTATAACAAAAAGCTAGAAAAACAAATAAAAAAAATAGGGAGAATTTATATAAGATAATCTTCTTGTGATAAATCAAAAGTGTGTGTCCAATAATGATCATATCAAAACACTTTGAGAGCATATCCACAAAAAAGATCATATAGAAATTACTCACATATAACCAGAGAATAATAAATTTATATTTTTATTCTGGGGTCAAGAGCAACTCTCAAAAGGACAAGTCTGATTAATTAATTACAACTTGGGGGATACCCAAGAATATTCTCTATTAAATGAATCATGCTTACCTTTCATGATAATTAGTGAATGGGATATCAAGGATTAACATTGTCATCTCAACTAGGATCATCTCAATGCTTCAAAGCCATACAAAGCCATAAGGGTAGCAGATAAATCATTGTATCCCAAACAGGTGACGACCCATGGATAAAAGGGGGCCTATGAAATGACATGTCAAGAAATAACATTTTCATCTCATGTAGGATCTTCTCAATCCTTCAAAGCCATATTTTAACATAAGGGTAGATGGTGAATTGTTGTATTCCAAATAGTGGCGACCTATCAACAAATAGGGCCTACAAAATGACATTAACAATATGTTAAAGGAATGGAATTGACACAATGGGGTATATCAATAAAATAGATAAGAAGATACTAAGAAGGTAGGGATAATCAAGTTAGGATTCCAAGTATCCATCATCATAAGCTATTATGACTCTAAGTCACCTGGTCGTAGAGGTAGTCCCCCAACCCGATCAAAGATTCCTTGTCAACAACCCATGTATTGTGTCATTCAAGAATTCTCAATAGCCCTAAAGTTATGAGAAAAAAAATATCTATTTCTCTATGACCTTATTTAGACAAAATTGATGAGAATGGGGCTTATACAACAAGGATGCCTTTGAAATAGAAGATAGGAGAATAACTTGTTTACAAAGCTGAACCATCCCACAAAGGTCATACATCCCATATGGTTCGGGGAAGCTTCTAACATCCTGGTTATTCAAGAAAACCACCTGAGCATGAAAATATATATGCTTGACCAGTCAATTTGGAAGAGCAAGTGTACTCATCTTTGGAGATGCAACTATGATGTAGTTATCTAGAAAAGTTCTTCATATGGATGACCTCTTAGTATGAATTGGGATTATATATA
>NW_018165229.1:666319-669514 GCF_001263595.1 Phalaenopsis equestris
TATATATATATATATATGCATGGGGAAGCATTTTAAATTTGGTCCAAAGGCCATGCAAAAAATAGTTAAAGCATAAAGTAGTGTTAATTTAAAATTGATTCAATTTTAAACCTGAATTTTAATTAAGAAAAATTTTTCATTATTAGAATTTTATAAAATGTATTTTGTCCTAATAAGCCTAAGTACAGATCCAAAAAGCCTAGGTAACCCACATTAAAATAAAAAGGAAATTCAACACTATGTACAAAGAAATTAAGCCCATGAATATAAATAAATAAATATATAGGTTGGGCCCATTGGGTGGACAACATATCCTAGTAAGAAAATATAGGGGTCAGACTCTGCATATACGTGACAGATCATACATTCTATAAAACAATGTGAGGTCAAAATTATGATACAAGTCATAGACATTTTACTTCAGGTCCTCGTTACAAGATGCTACACAACAGGTGTCTTGAAACCTACACTCGTACCTTATTTCTAATACAGGCTCTAACATATGGTATCTAACCAAAATACATATGAAATACAAAAAAAGGACTTGATTTACAATGAAAAGGTTAGGACAAGTCATTTCATGCAGTTGTAGAATGAACCATACCCGACAGAAGCAATGCTAAGCATCTCATAAAGAGAAGCTATTAATTTAAATCATGATTGCAAGGTGAATTTTCCTTATTTTCCCATTAAAATAGTTACAATAAATTAATTCAAAAAGTCATGAAATTTTGTATAAGTATTTCTATGACCTAAGGAAACCTCTAATAACTTTCTCATGAATAAAAACTTTATTTTGGAAAATTAAATACATTAATTTCTAAAATTCCTATTTTAAATAAATAATTAAATTAAATTTTGAGAGGTCCTCATATTCTCCTCTAAACATTATAGTTACCTCATGAACATGACATTATAAACCCTTAAAGCCATTTGAGTTGTGTTTAAAGAGTTATGAGGTGAAGTGCCCCAAGGGCAAAATAGTCATTTTAGACTTTGGTGCCTTATTCAAAATTTAGGATTAACCAAGGGAAAATGGGTAGTTTTAATCTAAATAAACATGTTTCGATGATTGAAATACAATGGGATTAAAAGGTAGAAACTCATTCACCGAAACTCACTCACCACCGTTGCACAACATCAAAAAATCATAATCCTCCTAATTTTCATGACTTGGAAATCAATTGAGATCAGACGATTCTTAAGTGATGGGATTAAGTTGGAAAAATGATAATTTACTTTTCTTAGCCCAAAGTTGAGGATGATTTGACTATTTCAATTGATTGGATTTAGAAGATAACATGATTGGTGATTAACATCTTTAAACACTACAAGCCTGACTTTAATGGTGGGCACCATAATCTTAAATAACCTAGACTTGCCTTAGGGGCACCCACTCACATAACTTTTAAATGAAACATCAATTGACTAATCGAATATTCTATCCTTGGGATAATTAAATTGCTAAGTTTCACTGAGCAATGGGGTAGTCACACACTAGCCTCAGATGATTAACAAAATAATATGATAAGTCTAAAATGAACATGGAATATTTCAAGGGATCTTCAAAGTGATCTAAGGTCATGCCTCGAGCATTTTGAAATCTATTGGACATTCTGAAGGGCAAATTGGACTTGCCATATTTTATTCTAAAATCATATACTAGGATCTTCTAAGATTCAATAGAGTCATAACTTGGAGTTTTGAAAGCTAAACCTTCATCTACTCCTGCAAGTTAAATTCCTTTTAATATTATTTACATGTCTTGTAAGAACTCACCTTTCAGGTGGTGGAACGAGAAGACTCGCCAGGTACACTCTTACAATTTACAATACTGTCTTTTCTTGTACTTTCCACACTGTACTTTTATGCTTATAAAACTTGCATGTTAAACAACAATGTCACCCTGCATGAAAACCAAAGCTGTTAGGATAGCCACCAAACCAAAACCAAAACTAAAATCAACCAAGATAACATTTACCACCACAACATTCAAAATATAAGACAACTCAAAATTTAATCACAAACATCACAAAACAACAATTGCAACTAAATTAAGAAGTTTTTATCAGATGATCAGAGATAATCAGGAAGCCCGGAGAGGAGGTAACCTACAGTTGCTAACGAGGTTTCCCACGGTCTAAATGAAAGTATGGAACTCATTAAGTTGAGTTTAGTAAATTCATTTGGACTAAGTAAATCTGATAGAAAATAGTGGTACCGGAACGAGGGAACTGTAAGATCATAACCAGTGTCACTCTAATAAGGAAGCATTTTTTACATGCTTCAAAGTAGACATACATCTTGACAAATCTCAGATGACCCTCCAAATCTGTGCCTTGTGTTGATTAGAAAACTTAAACTCATCATGGAGAGGAGCTTGGAGCTAGCACGGGGGCATTTGGGGCAGCACAACCATCTTCAACCGCAAGAGGATCTACAACAACATATCTTTCCTTAGAAATAAACAACAAGATATAGGATTTTGAGGTAGTTTGCATATGCAACATAAATCCTCACCCCATCTTTAGGCTTTTGTGCAGTTCTGTTGTACAATATAAGCCCTAACTCGTCTAGCCCTAACTCGTCTTAAGCCCTAACTCGTCTTAAGATTCCAAGGTTATCGTTCGTCACGACCTAAACCCTCACATCTTCCAGGCTATTTGTGTGATCGCTTTCACATGAATGTAAGCCCTAAATAATAAAATTGGGAGGATGAAACCTTTAATTATTTCTCCTCAAAACTGAAGCCAAACCATAGGATAGCTTGGGAAGTCATTGAGGTTCTCCTCCGGATCTATGATATCCCCTAGTTTTTCCTCCTTTAGATTCAACAATAAATGTTCAAAATTTGAGTCATTCCCCTTTCACACCACTTTGTCCGATTTCGTTGAAAAGTCCTATCCTTTTGACCTCTTTGAAGACAATATTTCTTGATTTTTTACCAAAAGTTTTCTTAGGTGATTTCGGTTATCTACGATGTAATTAACTATAGGGGAAATTGTTGACAAATAAAAATGGTTTCGCAGACCAAACAGATGTCATATATTTCTTAGTTTATTTGATCGAGCCTCATCCTCAAGTCTTGTGTTTATCCTTCAGGATAGATACAGGGTTTGAGATATAGTGCTCCTTCATTTAAACTATGAAAAATATGAGGTCAGTTTGATTTCATATTTTTCTAAAACAATTTAT
>NW_018165229.1:669620-673109 GCF_001263595.1 Phalaenopsis equestris
TATATAGATATATATATATACATACATACATGTCCAACCGGGCTCAATTATTGATATTTGATTTATTTTGGA
This sequence comes from Phalaenopsis equestris, assembly GCF_001263595.1. Taxonomy (NCBI): domain Eukaryota; kingdom Viridiplantae; phylum Streptophyta; class Magnoliopsida; order Asparagales; family Orchidaceae; genus Phalaenopsis; species Phalaenopsis equestris. Next base: position 669,693 of record NW_018165229.1, read on the forward strand.
GTATATTTTGTTTCTTTGCATGATGATGAAATTGGATTTGTGCTTCGAGGGGTTACTGCATTACTATTTCCCAGTTTCAATTTACGGTGATTTGCAGCCTCAAGAGACTTTCTTTGGAGATGCTGGATTTTACTACTGTAGGTTGAGTCACTAAACTAGCTACAAATATTACAAGCTTGAACTTGTTATGTCTCTTGATTTTATTTGGGAGTTATTTTTTTTTAATTTGGGTATACTTGTATAAGTTTGGTTATATTTGGGTATTATGCTCTTTTTTATTTATTGGGTGGAGTTGTTATTCTTGGAGGATTCCTATTATTGAGTGCGTGTTGTATTATTTTTGTTTTCTAGTTGGGAATCCTTCACCAACAAAAAAATTGTATCCTTTTATTTAATTATTAAAGCGAAGGGAGACGAATAATGCTCCTTTAACTAAAAAAAAATATATGTCTATGTACGTATGTAAATTAAAATTTTCTTCCAAAGCGGGCGACAAGATTTTGATTCCGGTGACCTGCAACTTCTAACGAGCAACTCCTCTCACCAAAAATAGTACCGACAGCTCCTGGTGACTCCGCTGGGGACAAGCTTTTCTCTCCATTTAAATCAGAAAATATTATCTTCATACATTGGTAATGTGTCCATGTCCCTGTTGGACCAAATTACCTTTCTTTCTTTGGCATGCTTTACCCATTTCTATCTTGGGTAAGTATAATCAACTCTTGGACTTCAGGATCGTCTGTTCAATCATCTTTGAATAGGGAAGTTCAGGAGGCAATTAAGGACTTTTTTAATCTTTGTGCTTTTTAATCTTCATGTGGGGTCAAAACCTAGGTGTGTTGGTGGACTAGTTCTACTTGGGCATTATGCATTGTAGAGTCAGTCCCGCATTGAGTCCTAAACTTCACTTTCCCCTTCTATTTGATTTGTTATTTTGTAAATTAAATTGAACTGTGTTGTGTTGCGCATGCTCTTTAATTTTTCTTATATTAATTAAATCTTTCTACTTTTAAACTATTTTTTACTAAAATCTTAAAATCTCCACAAATTAAATAAAAACATACCCAGTGTACAGATCGACCTCTGTTAATTTTTAGTGCTCGCACTAAGATTACAAGGTATTGGCCAAATAGCTAACCCCAAAGCTTTCTTTTTTGAAGCTGTTGCAAACTTTTTCTTGCAAACTGCCGACGAACCGTTATGCTCGCAATGTTGCTCCCACCATCAAGTTCGGAGCAGGATTTGAAGCTCTCGAGGTCATTCTCGAGAAAGCCCCGTTCGTCATAGTGAAAGTAGTCATTCCAGAGTTTCAAGAATTGCCTGTTGAATTTAACCTGAGCCACCCTCAGGATTTCTCTTCTTACAAGAAGGTCAAGACAACTGCCACCACGACACCTACTAAGCCTGTTGTTCTTATTTCTGCTAAGGGAAAAGAAGTTGTGATTGTTGAAAACCCGACTGAAGGATTGGTTGTCCTGCCGTCAGTGTTTGAAATTGGATTAAGTTTGAGGCCTACACCATTAACCCGAACCCAAAGGAGAAACTGCAACAGGAAGGTTCGGAGGGCTACTAAAGCCCAGATTTCTAAGGAAGTATCTGTTGATGAAGTTCCTCACCAGGAGGAGTCAGGATTACCAGAGACCTATCCAATTCTGCAAGGGAGTAGGTTCCAGCCCTTAATGGTACTAATGGGTATGAAAGTATCCGAAAGATCACCACAACTTTATTGACACCTTATGGACATGATGGGGAGAGGAAAAACCTGCTCCTATCACCCGAGTCAATTTAGTTTTCCAGTTTTTAGTTGCCAAAGAAGGTTGTTCAATTGGCAAGTTACTCAAACGAGTGGGATGTGTAGTATCCCCTTGCATGAAGAAAGAAATTTTAAAGGACATCAGGTCTACCAGATGCTCCCAAAAATCAATTAAAGATTTACCTGCTCGCATTCCCATCTGGTTCCATCTGGGAGCAGAGTTGATACCACCATTGTTATTGCTGATTCTACTTCCACTAGACTCGCAGGATGTCGACCTATGAAGTCGCGTCTGGGTCCAAAAATTCTAGCAACTACCAGTCACAATGATATTCTTAAAATTCTAAAGGATAAGATGAAGAGGTTACCCAGTACCGTATCTGGTCCGCACCATGGGGAGCATATTTCTCTTCGACATGCCGATGTTCCTACCGAGACACTCCATCTTAAGACATCACCGTCAAAGAAAAGGGTATGGATACCAAAGGTTGATGTACCGATACGGTCCAGCAAGCCCGTAGAGCAGGATCATGGAATGAAGCCAGAGTCCGAAGTATATGACATTGTCACAGAAATTGCTAGCAAGATGGAGGGGCAAGTAGGGGATGTCCGACCAAGTCCTCCAGATCTCAAAATGCTACAAGAATTAATAATCGAAGAAAAGGTTGAAAAGCTCAGGGTCGAGATTTTCCGAGTTGGCTTGAAAACATGGATTTTTTATTGATGATGATGATGAAGGTTTCAAATTTAATGAATATCTATAGGAAGATTTCATGGATGTCTATGTCATCGAGACCAGAGCCGCTACATCTGCACACGATGCTCAACCTCTCGTCAAAGAGAATGTCAGATGAGCTGTGTAGGGTTCTTTTCTTAAGGGATGAACAAATCAGCCAATTGGAGAAAAGAATGGAAGAGATGGCTATTGTCATGACCGCCATGGCCACAGTTCAGGGACAATCTCAACCACCACAGTTAGCCTCTCTAGAAGTCTATCAGCCAGATATTATACACATCACAGATGAAAGGAAGGAAGTTTCCTCAGTAATTAGAGATGAGCAACAAAAGAAAGATTCTCCATCAGGCGCCATGCCAGAAAAGAAGTTTAAGCAAATGGTCGAGCAAGTTCAGAAGGCCTTAACCCAATATAAGGGTGGTGCTTTGATTTTGAAGTGTAAACCTTACCCGGAGGAGTTCGATGTCGTACCCTACCCTAAGGATTTTGTGTCATCAAACTTTAAGATATTTGATGAGACTAAAAATCCCAGACAGCATATAGCACATTTTTGAGCCAGTTGTGGTAATACTGGGGGTAACGAAGCTTTGTTCTTCCGAAAGTTTGTTAGTTGTCTGTCAGGAATCGCTTTTGATTGGTATGTCGAATTACCCAATGGATCATTTAAGAAGTTTGTTGAGCTAGAACAGTTGATCGTAAAAACATTTGCTGGAGCGCAACATCATGTGTCTATTGGTGATCACTGTTGACCTCACTTTTGGTTGAGGTCTAGAAACTTCTTTAGTAGCCTAGGTCTAGCCATAGGACTTTCCTATTGACTAGTCTTAGAAAACTAGAAAATGTATCCTCACCATTAGAAATTCAAAACTCTTCTCTTTACTCAACTTAAAGTTCCACATATTGACTTTAACCTCTAGCATTTAGTAGG
>NW_018165230.1:0-1016 GCF_001263595.1 Phalaenopsis equestris
AATTGATCTGAATTTTGGCTCGGATCGAAATAAATTAGTTGAGCTACAAACCCAATTTTTTTATCAAATTTTTGTTGAGCCAATTTCGAGCTGACCCGGAAATCGGATCGTTAACAACCTTAGTGATGTTAGGGCTGTGAATTTAGTGAATTTAGCTTGAAGATCTTTAATTGCTCGAAAATTGATCTGAATTTTGGCTCGGATCAAAATAAACTAGCCAAGCTATGAGCTAAAATTTTGAATCGAGTTTTTTTTCAACCGATTTTGAGCCGACTCTAGCTCGGCTTGAAATCGAATTGTTAACAACCCTATTTATGAATCCTTTGATAATGATGATGATATTGAAATCATAAACATTGTTGTCTCATATTAAAGAAAAGAGAAACAATGAGAATATATAAATTTACAAAGTGTGAGATGAGAGATTGAATGATTTCGAAAACATGTGTCATCATGAGTGGATCCATAATGATATTTATAGCACTTTTGAGATTCTTATCTATTCTACATTGATGAAGCTTCTGATGTTGAATTGTATTAGGAGACTCTCATACTTCATTAGATGAATTTAAATATGCACAATATATCACCAAAATGTAATCTCTACATTCCACTGGTTAAATATCATTTTAAAAGTAATGCACATAGCCTAAGCTAAGATTAGCGTCAAGATTAAGGGCCCGTTTGGGGTAGCTTATAAGTGTGGGCGACGTTTTGAAATCGTCGCCTCACCGTTTAGAAAACGCGCGGCGTTTTGAAATCGTCGCCTCACCGTTTAGAAAACGCGTTTCAGCAGCTTATCTGAAAACGCAGTTGGGTCTTTACACTAAACGCAGGCAGCATGTCGAACCCCGCGGGCTGCATTTCAGGATAAGCACAAGCTGTCCCAAACACACCCTAAAGTTGGTTCTACAATTAGGGTTTATATTTTTCTTCTCTATGACCGCATAAGCCCTATCAAAACACCGACAGGAATGGACTGAACTTTACCTGAGAAGATGAAATCAAAAAAATGA
>NW_018165230.1:1116-12259 GCF_001263595.1 Phalaenopsis equestris
CCCTTGATGTTCCCTATATCAACTCTTTTATTTATGTGTGTGCTGTATTTTTGTACAATGCTAAATAATTAATGCATCACTATACCACTGTGAATTGTTCCAATACACAATAATAAGATATTGCAGGTGTTAAATAAATAAAAACTCAATTAAGTGTTACATGAATCTAATAATCTTAATTAATAATTTAATTATTTTTTTCAATTTATCATAAAGGAATATTCTCACATAAAAATTGTCCTAAAAAGACCCTTGAAAGTTGAAACCAAGAAGACGATCTTGTCCACAAATGAAAGTCAAGCTCATGTTCTGAGAGATAAATCTGACCGTTAATAATGTCTCCCAGCTATTTCAACTAACGGAAGGGATCAAATGGGAATAGAGCTTCGCAGGCCCCAAGAAAGCTTGCGTCAAAGTTTCTTCAAAATTTCCCCAATTTATTTAAAAGAATTTCCTTTTGGTTTTTTGCTTCAAAATATTGTCCCTTTAGCAATGGGAAAAAATTGCGTGCGATAGCTCTCTAATCGTATTCTCTCGATGATAACAACTACCGATCAAAATCGGGTCTCTGTCATCGAGGATGTCCCACGACGACGTCGCTTATAGGTATTTGATTACTGGTTTTAACGCCTTTTCACTCTTAAATCCGTTCTAATTTGATCAAAATTCACTTATTTTGCTCCGTTTTATTAATTTGAATTCGTTCGATCTATCTTTGGTGGAATGTAGGGTTTTTTGTGATTCATATTCATTGTTTTTGTATTCATATTGGTTATTAGGGCAGATTTATTATTTTGTTTCATTCAAAATTGGGGCTATTTTTTATTCTATTTTGGGCTGGATTTAAGCGAGATTTAGCTTACAGAATCTCGCTAGATTTTAAATACTAATGCTCTGATAAGTTCAAATGGATTTTAGAATTAAAGAATCTAAACTATATCCTAAATCTGAATCAAATAGCCAAATATTTTTTTTAGTAAGATTTAAGAACACGCCAAACAATTTTCAGGTTTTGATCCTCTCAAGATTGACTGCTTCTGGATTTACAAGAGTACTAAATCTTACTTGTAGCCAACGGTCCTCAAACTTATATAGTTTTTTGGTTGTGGATTATGAGATTTTGTATTTTTTTATTTTACATGCATTTTATATTTAGATATTTTATTGGATTAGAAGGAATAGAATTGTTCCAAACTCTTTACCTTAAAGCATGCCTTTTAAAATTTGATTTGCGTGTACACCTTGTCTTGATTATTTTGAAATTGCATACTCCAAACTGTTGTTGAAGGCTCCGACATATCTTCACCAGTCCTATATGTGGATTGCAGTATGAATGACTGACATGCACACCAAAGTTTGAACAAGTCATATAATTGATACTAGAGGAAATAGATAAATCATTTAAAGTATTCCTAAAATTAGCATTTTCAATTTCTAAAATGTTTATCCTAGAATGTAAAGCATCATCATCATGATTGCAAGTAAATGAAGCATTTGATCGCAGACTATATAAGAAGCTTTTGTTTTTCATCTTGTAAACTCATAATTATGATATGGAAATAATCATGATCTTAAATTATAGAAATGCTAGAAAAAGTAATATATGAATGATTCATTTCATACTTCATGTTATAAAGAAAAAATATTTATCATGGATTTTTTTCATATAAGGCATAGTATTTTTTTCTTCTCAAAACATTAACTAAACTTTTAAAAGATTTACTTTCTCTTTTTATTAGAAAATATTTTCTTCAAATTTTCAAATTCAAGTTAATTCATCGAATCATTTAATATTTCATTATAAGAAACATCTCTTTATTGTACAAATTGATTGGGTGCATGATTAGCATTTAAATATAAAATTAATGATTTAATTATAAAGTTTTAATTGTCAAAATTTTCTATCAGTATTAGTTATTCTTTCTAAGGTGTATTAAATTTTTATGACAATTACCAGCTATTATACTTTATGGAAATAATAAATATCAATTAACCAAATAGAAAATAAATAATAAAAAACATAGATAAATCCATAATAATATAGAAATATATTTTAAAATAATTTAAAAAATGAAGTTGCTTTTAAGTTTGTGTTCTTCATTCTTCAAATCTTTGTAAATTTAGTTCACTCAATTTATAATGGAATCTATTTAAACATACACATCAAGCTATGCAGGCTTGGAATTTTGAACTTGCACTTAAGTTTTCTTGAATCGTGATCTCTTCTCCAAGTAGCAAGTTCTTTAAGTATGCCTGATGAAATCATTCTCATACTCATAATTTCTATGAATTTATTAACCAGAAAGTAAAATACTTAGCAGATAATTAGATGATGCCACACAAATTTATCATCATTCAATCATTCATGAGTTACATGTGAGTCATCTATGCTCATGGTTCAACATTTACAATTACATGAAAATAAAGGGAAAATTACATAAATAGCAACCAATCCTTAAGGATGTACCTATCTAGCACATAAAGTTTCATTTTTACACACAAAACACTTTACATATGGATGAAAAGATGGATTTGACTATTAAAATGTGATAATAAGTGCTAATTTTCATATGATGTTTGTAATTATGAAAATTTGGGTATGAGATAGGTAAATCTGAAAGTTTTGGGGCTATGCATGTAAAAGCCTCAAAAATAAAATACTGGTTACAAGATTATAATACTCAATATATTTGATCACGAGTCCACTCTCCATGCCTTATTGACTCTTTTTAGCTAATGGATGCCTCTAATTTTGAGCAAACTCCTCATGTTGATCATTACATTCTAACAACCTTGTAATGACTACATTGAAGCATTCATTTCCTAATCATTTTTCTTATATTTTCTAAATAAATTCATATATTATAAATTGATTATTTTATTACCCAATCATTGATTCTTCATTACCCAATAATTCATGGATCTAATAAAACGCATATTTATTATTTTCTTATGAGAAGAAGAGATTATTGAGAATGTAAATATTTTAAGGTCATTATAAGTGAGGATTAAAGTACTCAACATTGATTATTAGTTCAAAATTTTAAGATGATGAGTTGTAAAAGAAAGAGTAATAGGAATCATTATAATAGAATTAGATGAAGACGCCTAAAATGTACAAATAAAAATTTTTTTATGAGTAAACTTCAAGAATTCAAGATTTGAGATGTTCATGAAGAAACAAATTCTGTGGGATAGAGTAGCAATCACTATTAAGCAACTGATAAAAGATGTACACGGAGAATTAAAAGCTAAAGTTTCTATGAATAAAAATAGTTGGTGGTCGAATAATAATGTGCAAGAAAAGATAAACTATAAGAAATTATGTTATAAAAATTAATTTAAATGTAAACGTTTAGAGAACTGGAAAAAATATAAAATGACCCGCAGGGAGTCTAAAAAAACTATTTGTGACGCTAAAAATTCCGCCTTTAGTGATCTTTATAATAGATTGGATACTTAAGAGGGTTAAAAATGTATGTATAAACTCGTCAAACAAAGAGAAAAGAAAATTAACGATTTAACTAAAGTAAAGTGTATTAAAGATGAAAATCAAAAAGTATTTTTATTAGAAAAAAATATCAACGTAGCTGGGTGACTTATTTTGATAAACTTTTTAATGAAGTCTTTGGAAATAAGATCGACCGTAGTGATCTTGATATCGTAATAATAATAAAATGTTTCATTTTTTACCATCACGTTAGTAAAAAATTAAGTCGAGAAGGTGTTCAAGAAAACCAATGGTGGAAAGTTTGTAGGACCTGATGTATCCCAATTGAAGTGTGAAAATATTTAGGAGGTTTGAGAGTTTCTTGGCTTGCTAAACTCTTTGATATTATTTATGAACTAAAAAGATGCCTGAGGAGTGAAGGGAAATTATTTTGGTCATTATTTTTTAGAATAAAGGGATGCACAAGAGTTTGTAAATTATAGAGGAATTAAGTTGATGTGTCATGCTTTAAAATTATGGGAGAAAGTAATTGAAGATAAGTTAAAATGTGTTACAAAGATTTCTCATAACGAATTTGAATTTATGCCAGGTAGTTCTTCTATGGAAGCTATGCATTTATTGAGAGGTTTGATGGAGAAGTTCAGAGAGAATAAGGATGATGTACCTTGGTGTATGCTTTTTTCTGATGATATTCTTCTTATGGATAAGATTAGAGAAAAAGATCAGGAAAAACTTAAATTATGGATGTCTACATTGGAGTCTGCAGGCCTTCGTTTGAATAGAACTAAAACTGAATACATGGAATATAGTTTTAGTAGTATTAGGTTTAGTGATAGAGTTGTAACTATGGATAATCAAATTATTAAAAGGTGTGAACGCTTTAGATATCTCAGGTCTATTATTCAAAGTTATTGTGATATAGACGGGGATGTTATTAGTAGAGTAGAATTAAAGTTGGTTGGTTGAAGTGGAGAAATTATTCGGGCCTATTGTTGGATAGAAAAAGTATCGCTTAGACTGAAAGAAAAAATTTATAAGATGGTGGTGAGACCTGCAATGCTCTATGACTCTGATGTTGTTTTTTAAAAGAGAAGAATAAAACTAAGTTAAGTGTTGCCGAGATGAGAATGCATAGGTGGATGAGTGGCTTTACACTTGACAAAATGTTAAATAAATATATCTGTGATAGGGTTGGTGTAGCTCCAATGGCGGAGAAAATTAGAGAGAGTCGTCTTAGATAATTTGGTCATATAAACTTCAACAATCTGATGGTCCGATTAAGGAGTAGATGTTTTAGATTCAACTTATGTTGAGAAAATCAAAGGTAGATTTATAAATACATGAGCGTATTGTATAAAAAAATGATATTAATTTATTAGAATTGTTGAGAAAATCAAAGGTAGATTTATAAAGACATGAGCGTATTGTATAAGAAAATGATATTAATTTATTAGAATTAAATGAAAATGTGGCTTTCAATAGGATGCAATGGAGAAAAAGGATTCATGTAGCCGACCCCACTTACTGGGATAAAAGGCTTCTTGTTGTTGTAGCTAAATAAGGTCATCACACTATTGCTTATTCGGTCAACAATCTCCCTTTTTTTATGTTGTAAAACTTATGTTGGCTAATTGCATGGATGGAGATGAAAAATGTTATTTTGATAAAACAGTGATTTTGGGGTAACTCTTTGTAAAACAAAATTTCAATATACAAACTATTGTCTTTTTAAAACACAAAAATAAAGGTCAAATTATGGAGAGAAAACATATATAATAATTTAGAGCATTTATAACATACGATTAATCAAATCAGTGCTGTGGATCTATCATTTTAAGTTTTATTCGAGTTCACAAATATTATACTAGAACTCTGGTTAAGAAATGCCCCCAATTTCAAAATTTGTTCTAACAAATTTGATTTTAGCATATACACGAGGCAAATTATTTCTAATAAAGTGATGCATAATCTCTATGTATTTGCTTTGTGGATTTGGAATATGATTTTAGTTAAATTGATAGCGCTTGTGTTACCACAATTAGCTAAAATGTGTTCTAACTTAATATTATTATAATTTAGTTGTTGTTGTTTTAAGTAAAATACTTGTACAAACCAGTTGTCTGCAATGACATTTCACTTTTGTAGTGGATAAAGCCATAAAATTAATACGTGTCTGATACACTTCTTAGATCGATTTTGATTCCAACATCTTTTGCATCAAAATTAGTAATAAAATTACAAGGCCATGAGTTGCAGGCACACCAAAAACCTAATATATGATTGCCAATTAAGTAACAAAATATGTGAATTGTAGTTAATTGAGATTCCTTACAACAACAACAACAAAGCCTTAATCCCACTACGTGGGGTCGGCTACATGAATCTTTTTTCTCCATTGCGTCCTATTTAGTGTCATATTTTCATTTAGTTCTAGTAAATTAAGATCATTTTTAATACAATAAGCCCAAGTCTTCCTAGGTATACCTCTGTCTTTCTTAACACAAGTCGAATTTAAAACATCTACTCTCCTAATCGGATCATCTAATGGTCGACGTTTAATATGACCAAACCATCTAAGACGACTTTCTCTAATTTTGTCTGTCACAGGAGCTACACCAACCCTATCACGAATATATTCATTCCGCATTTTGTCTCTAAGTGTAAAGCCACTCATCCACCTAATCATTCTCATCTCGTCAACACTTAACTTATTATTATGCTTCTCTTTTAAAGGCCAACATTCAACGCCATAGAGCATTGCAGGTCTCACCACCATCTTATAAAATTTTCCTTTCAGCCTTAGCGGTACTTTTCTATCACACAAAAGGCCCGAAGCATTCCTCCACTTCAACCAACCAACTTGAATTCTACTATTAACATCCCCATCTATATCACCATCGCTTTGGACAACGGACCCAAGATATCTAAATCGTTCACACCTTTTAATAATTTGATCACCCAAAGTCACACTTCTGTCACTAGAGCTATTACTACTAAAATTACATTCCATGTATTCAGTTTTAGTTCTACTTAAACGAAGGCCTTTAGACTCCAATGGAGACCTCCATAATTCAAGTTTTTCCTGGGCTTTTTCTCTCGTTTTATCCACGAGAAGAATTCATTCATGGAATGTTAATGCAATTTATCTTGTATAACAACAATTCAAAAATCATTTTTTGATGATTTATCAATACTATTTAGCACTTTCTTCGAAAGGAATGTTGAATGGTTTGTCTCTATCTTGTTTTCTAGGTCTAATGCCTACAAATTAAGATAGATCTCCTGTGATTAAATTTCGTTCAAAACTTAGGATATTTCCATTCTTTTGGCAAAACATCATTTTTAACTTCCAAACATATACATTTAATTTCAATAATGTCATCTTTTCCAATATATTTTTTATGTTTTCATTAAAATATCACTTTTACTAGTTTTACAATCATTTTCTCTTGATGACAACTCTATAAGATATGCAGGAATTAAAATATCCAAGAAATATTTCATTCATTCACTATAAAATTTTTTAATTATCTTTTCCATTTTTTTATTTAATATATTACATTTTCATCCACAAAAATGTAAAGGCCAATCTTCTATTTCTTTCATCTAAACAATTCATGTGAAGTTTCTTCAAAATACTTCTCAAATTAACCTATCAATAACATGCTTAATTGTATTTATTGTCTCAACCCAAGATATTTTGATAAATCATATTTATCCAGTATTGATCTTACTATTTTTAGTAATGATTTATTTTTCATGTTTTCATTTATTTCTTTTTTTATTTTTAAAGGAGTCACCTATTTGTCCATCGATGTATTTTTCTCTTTTTCGAATAAGTCTCTCTATCAGATCATGTGAATGATCAGGAGGAGAGGAAACATGAAAAAAGACAGACATACTACAAAGACGACAAACAAGAGAAAGAATGTGGAGAGCCTAAGTGCGATAAATCTCGCAAAGATAGGTCAAGTTTGTCCTTCCAAACAAGTTTAGATGGAAACACCTTGAACCAATATCCACGAAAGAATACCTACGTAGACTACCCATAACAGATATTCAAGTATGTTAATCTGTTATGGGGTTATGACTGCTTTCAAGGGGACGTATCCCACTTGGTTAAGTACATCTTGGAGGTTGCTCAAGACACTTTTGATCTAGAGTGTTTTGCTTAAATTAGTGGTGATGACTAGCAGAGGTCTATCAAAGGATAATTATCTTGTAGGAGAGTGTTCCGATGCTTTAAAAGCTCCCACTAAGCCATTGGGCTCTCACGGTCCCTACATGATAACAAACTCATCGACATATGAAGCTTGTAAAATAAATAAATCATCCCGATGGGGAATCCCGACACGTCAAAGCATATTCGAGGTATAAGGGCAGATGATAAATCGTCGTATTCCCAACGGGCGGTAGCTCATCGACAATCAGGTCGTCGAAGACAAAAGGAGTGACATGCCTCAACAGAGATAGTGAGAGGAAGGGACGAGTAATCCTTAAAAGTTAGAGATAGCTGGGTCAGGGTACAACGAACCCGTCATCACAAGCTAATAAGACCTTCAGTCTACCAGACTGTAAAGGTAGTCGACCCAACACGCTCAGAGATTCCCGGTCAGTAATATGTGAATTGCGTTGTCCGTGGGGACCTCGGTAATCTTAAAATTAAAGAAAAGAAATTTTATCCTATGACTATCAGGTGGAGCTCAAAGAGGCGAGGCTTATAACCGTCGAAGTGGCGAAAATGCTGCTTGCAAGAAAGAAAATGGAGGTTCAGTTACAAAAGTGGAAACACTCTTGATAAAAGGACTTATACCCCTCCTGGGTCGAGGAGTTTTCTAGTGATCTAAGCGCATTAGACAACCACCTAAATAAAAATCTATGCTGACCCAGTCGGGTTGGAGAAGCTAGTTGACTTCTCATCGGACTTGCAAATGATGCAATTATCTAGGGCGGTTCTTAGATATTGTGAAGACCCTATTATATGACTTGGGTTATGACAATGTAATGCAGTCCGTTTTAAAATCGACCTGAAGACCATGCATGAAAGTAAAAGACAAATTTTAAAATCTTGAATATTTTAATTTTAAATTTTGATTTAGTTTTGAATCTTTTATTAAGATTTTTATAACGAAAGATTTACAATTTTAAGGTTCTAAAGCGCCTAAATTATAATTTTTTGTGACATCTCAGATAAATTAGAAAAAAATAAGAAAAACAATCTAAACATGGAAACAAATAATAGAAAGTAAAAGCAACTAAAAATATATAAAAGAGGTCAGTGCGCTGGGTCGGCGACATATCCTATAAAAAGCAAGAAAGACGACTAGACTCTGCATATACATGCTCGGTCCTAGATTTATAAAAAAAGAATAGAATTTTGACTTAAGATACGGATGCGAGCCGACGCACCTAGTTCCCATCACGTGGTTCGACGCATCGTCCGCCTTAAAACCCATGCTTGTACCTTATTTCTGCTATAGACTCAGCCCAGAGACTCTATCAAATACATTTGAAAGAGAAAATAAAAACTCGATCTACCTGAAAACAACATTAGCGGGAAAACCAACAAAACTCGCAGCATATAATGAGTCGTGTCTTTCGTCGGGTGAGCTAAATAACATCTGCAAACAAGATGTTAGTAGACCTCCTTGATGATACCTGCGTCTGCATATCTATAGACACAACTCCCTACAGAACTCTCTAACATACCATCATGCATATCAAACACACAAGCATACCAAAATGCATAAAAGTGATGCATGACTAGAACAAACAAGCCAACAAAGAACAATAGTCAGAGGCGTCAACGTCCGTGGGGACCTCGATAACCTTAAAATTAAAGAAAAAAAAAACTTTATCCTATGACTATCAGGTAGAGCTCAAAGAGGCGAGGCTTATAACCGCCAAAGTAGCGAAAATGCTGCTTGCAAGAAAGAAAATGGAGGTTCAGTTACAAAAGTGGAAACACTCTTGATAAAAGGACTTATACCCCTCCTGGGTCGAGGAGTTTTCTAGTGATCTAAGCGCATTAGACAACCACCTAAATAAAAATCTATGCTGACCCAGTCGGGTTGGAGAAGCTAGTTGACTTCTCATCGGACTTGCAAATGATGCAATTATCTAGGGCGGTTCTTAGATATTGTGAAGACCCTATTATATGACTTGGGTTATGACAATGTAATGCAGTCCGTTTTAAAATCGACCTGAAGACCATGCATGAAAGTAAAAGACAAATTTTAAAATCTTGAATATTTTAATTTTAAATTTTGATTTAGTTTTGAATCTTTTATTAAGATTTTTATAAGGAAAGATTTACAAATTTAAGGTTCTAAAACGCATAAATTATAATTTTTTGTAACATCTCAGATAAATTAGAAAAAAATAAGGAAAACAATCCAAACATGGAAACAAATAATAGAAAGTAAAAGAAACTAAAAATATATAAAAGAGGTCAGTGCGCTGGGTCGGGGACATATCCTATAAAAAACAAGAAAGACAGCTGGACTCTGTATATACATGCCCGGTCCTAGATTTATAAAAAAAGAATAGAATTTTGACTTAAGATACGGATGCGAGCCGACGCACCTAGTTCCCATCATGTGGTTCGACACATCGTCCGCCTTAAAACCCATGCTTGTACCATATTTCTGCTATAGACTCAGCCCAGAGACTCTATCAAATACATTTGAAAGAGAAAATAAAAACTCGATCTACCTGAAAACAACATTAGCGGGAAAACCAACAAAACTCGCAGCATATAATGAGTCGTGTCTTTCGTCGGGTGAGCTAAATAACATCTGCAAACAAGATGTTAGTAGACCTCCTTGATGATACCTGCGTCTGCATATCTATAGACACAACTCCCTACAGAACTCTCTAACATACCATCATGCATATCAAACACACAAGCATACCAAAATGCATAAAAGTGATGCATGACTAGAACAAACAAACCAACAAAGAACAATAGTCAGAGGCATAAAAAAAACTACTTAGCATCCTAGTAGTAGCCTAGCACATCATCTAACGAAAAGTGTCCCAATGAACATCTAAGTGTGGGGTAAGTTTTTGGATGCACGTGACTTTAACTGGATCTCGCACTGGTCCCATCCTAAAGATCAAAGGGATCTAAAGAGTGTCACTTAGGATGAATTTTGAAAAGAGTTGTCCTTATATACTGCTTAGTTTGTTACATATATAATTTTAAAATTGTGATAGATAAGATAAATAACAAAATTTATTTATTTTTGTTTTAAAATAAAAGTCATTAAATGCGAACCCGTAACATGCAAGGTGACACGAGCTAGATCCCATATATTCTTAGCACAATCATACTCGTGTCAACTCTGATGCTTTAACTCACATTGCTCGTTGGGGTCAACTCGACAAACAACGCTCGTTAAAGTATCGCAATTATCACGGGGTTACTCTCCTATCGAGTCTGACTTGATATCCATGCATAAACACTCATATGATGGAAGTGGTGAGGGTGAGTGTGCTGCGAAGGCAGTAACTCATAAAAGTAAGTGCTTCGTGGAGGCAGTGACTCAAAAAGGATGGATATGCCATGGGGGCAACGACTCGACAGATGAGTGTACTATGGAGGCAGCAACCCTACGGATGGGTATGTCGTGGAGGCAGTGACCTGAAAGGGTGGGCGTACCGTGAAGGCAACGACCTGAAAGATGAGTG
>NW_018165230.1:12359-13861 GCF_001263595.1 Phalaenopsis equestris
TAATTGAGATTCCTTACATTTGTCCTAAAAATGAGCGCAAACACATGCAATAAATGTAATATCAATCTGACTCATTAGAAGACTCGTAATACTCTTGTGCAGCTTATTGTCTATTGATTGCTTGATTTATCTGAGTTTGATATAGTGGCTGTACTATCAAGGTTCACTAAATTCTGAATCTCTTTCTGTTAAACTTTTTCAATAGATTTATATTGACAAGAGGAGGTGCCATTTTATCTTTATTTCACTTGAAATCCTTATAAAATTGTTGAGTTTTTTGTCATGTTTATTTCATATTCGTTTCTCATTGTAGATAAGAACTCATTGAAAATTTATTGGTATTTCCAAATAATATATTATACATTTTAATTTGATCATGATTATAGGATCTCCTTGCTCTTTTTATGAAAAGTGTAACATTTATAGATTCCTTGATAAATCATGCTCAATAATTAAAAAAAAGACTCAATCTATTATACTAAGTTCCAAACATTTGTTTCAAATTATATACATAATCCAAATAATTGACATTCTCAAATCTCGGGGATTGCTCTATAAAATATGTTGATTGATAAACCCTTTAAAAATACACTTTTCATATAATGTGCAATAGTTCAAAGTTCTTATTGCAAACATAAGCAAGAATTAATCTAAAAATCTTTATTCTTGTAACTTTGTTATAGTTTTGGATGATTCTTCAAAATGTATCGCTTCTACCTGTAAGTAATCTTATATAACCCGAGTCATCTAACTAATCACTAAAGATCCCTTTTAATTTAGTTAGTTGTTGATGTTGGGGTCTAAAATTATTTCTCAAATATCATTCATGGAATGTTAATGCAATTTATCTTGTATAACAACAATTCAAAAATCATTTTTTGATGATTTATCAATACTATTTAGCACTTTCTTCGAAATGAATGTTGAATGGTTTGTCTCTATCTTGTTTTCTAGGTCTAATGCCTACAAATTAAGATAGATCTCCTGTGATTAAATTTCGTTCAAAACTTAGGATATTTCCATTCTTTTGGCAAAACATCATTTTTAACTTCCAAACATATACATTTAATTTCAATAATGTCATCTTTTCCAATATATTTTTTATGTTTTCATTAAAATATCACTTTTACTAGTTTTACAATCATTTTCTCTTGATGACAACTCTATAAGATATGTAGGAATTAAAATATCCAAGAAATATTTCATTCATTCACTATAAAATTTTTTAATAATCTTTTTCATTTTTTTATTTAATATATTACATTTTCATCCACAAAAATGTAAAGGCCAATCTTCTATTTCTTTCATCTAAACAATTCATGTGAAGTTTCTTCAAAATAGTTCTCAAATTAACCTATCAATAACATGCTTAATTGTATTTATTGTCTCAACCCAAGATATTTTGATAAATCATATTTATCCAGTATTGATCTTACTATTTTTAGTAATGATTTATTTTTCATGTTTTCATTTATTTCTTTTTTTATTTTTAAAGGAGTCAC
>NW_018165230.1:13961-22605 GCF_001263595.1 Phalaenopsis equestris
GAAAGAAAATAAATCCAATCTAAGGAAATAAATCTGATATTCATAACTTCTAACAAGAATAAATTATTTCTTAATTTAACTTCTAACAAAAATAGTAACAATATTTTTTTTAAATGAAATAATGATCTAGTTTGTTGGCTTATAGCTTACTACACACATCACGTGCACAATCATAATGATAATCATTATTTGGCAAGCTAATAGCATGATCTAACTTAAAAACGTTTTTGTGTGTGCGTGCATATTTGCATGGAATTTTCTTCTTTGATAAAGCCAAACATCATCCATGTTAGATTTTAAGTTGTTCAAATTTACATTTTCAATCATGGCGATATCAAGAATATAAACATTGTCAAATCTATGACTAAAAAGAATAATATTGCCACCTTATTCCAACTAAACAAAATGATGAATGAAATTTTTTATTAGAATCTTGATCCCAAAATTTACTTTTGTTAATTAAACTGTATTTTAGAACATTCAAAGAGGATCTTATCGATGGTTTATGAATTATGACCCTATTATTTCAATTCCATTAGGGTATTGTTGCCAATTTGTAAGATCCACCATCTCTTAATTCCAGTAATGTGAATTTTAATTAATCTTTACATGTATTTTGAGCATCCACGGTCTAAATACTATGCATTTTCACCGGCACCACTATGAAGTTATTCGGCTTGTGTGTCATACTTCTTTCTTGACACGAGGCAAAATTCTACCCCCTTGAAGTCATTTGATGAAGAATTTGAATCACAATCAAAGTTGGTCTACAATGTTTTGTAATTGTTTTAAAATTTTTTCCCTCTAAATTTCCTTCTTGTCTTTCTTGCTAATGAGGTCAGCCAAATCCTCTTTGATGTACCTAGATTTCTTACAATTGTCACAACTCGTTCCTCTTTTTTCATATGCAAAGAACTTTGCCTTTTATCCTTTAACTTTGTAAAATTTTCATATATTTGTTGCGTCTTTTAGCATTTATCATAATTTCTTTTAGATCATTCACACTTTATCTATTTATTCGCATTTTTTGCCATTTTGAAGTGTTCTTTTCCATTATTATTATTATTATTATTATTATTTTTGACTTGTAGTGATATTATCTTTACTTTGGTTAGATAGATCTTCACTTTCCCTTGCCTTGATCAAGTGTGTCTTGATATGCACTTGGATTTTATGATGTGAGTTAACTTAGGATGATAGGATCCTACCACATCGAAAATATTGTAGAACCTTTATAAATCTATCAACTTTTTTATAGATCCAACCCAAGCGAATGTCAAAATTTAATTGTTGTCATAAATCTATTGTGCATATTGGAAATATATTCATCACTTTTCATTCAAAATATCTCAAATTTATGCACAAGCCTATTTTTATTAGCATCATGAACATATTTGGTTGGTTCTATCTTAACCATAAGAAGTTTGAATAGTTTTTTTTTTGTATTTGATGGTGAGCTTGTTCCAAAGGTGAGAATTTTATCCTCTTAGAAATCTACCGTTATATTCTTTCATTAATCAAACGATATATTATTTATTAAGAAAAAATAGCTTGTGTTTGAAGTGACCTTTTGTATTGCTTAAAGAAAAATTTTACTCTATGTGGATCTAGTGTTAATTGTTAGGCCAAATACTGAGCATTTTTCAGATACCAATTAAAGAGCTTAACACATTGGGGGAATTAATGTTTTATTATTTTTTGTTGTTAATTGTATCTAAACATAAAAAAAAAAACATATATCAACATGAGTTAGTAACACATGTATGATTTTTATATGATTCAATCAAAATTGGCTTGTATTTACACCCAATACCCTCTCGGATTAGAATTTCACTACTCATTAACTATTGCTACTCAAATTCTTTCACACAGACGGATGGTGAAATTGTGACACACTTAAGGTCTCCATAATCATATGTGAGTGCTAACCAACACCAATATTATGACATGATAAACATAGTCTTTCTAAACTCATCAAATCCTTATAACGTAGCAAAATTAGAAAAAAATAATATAATCAGTTTCTTACGGTGCTATGGTCTTTGAAGAAGGAATAGTGCTTCTTGTAGGTAGGGCTGTAAACGCTCATGTTCGGCTCATTAGAAATTGCTCGTGTTCGAAATCAGCTTGTGTTCAAAATTGGCTCGTGAACAGTGTGTTCGTGTTCGACTCGACTTAAATATTCGTGTTCGTGTTCGGCTCGAAATTAGCTCGTTAAAGTTAAATTGAAAAAATAAGATGTAAAGTGTTGAATTTGAACCTGGATCAAATATATGCAAAAGAAGACATTAACCACGTTACCACACGAGGTGTTATGATTTAAACTTAATATATATATATTTATAATATTATTATATAAATAATATATGTAATATATTATTATATAGATAATTATATATATTTTTTTTCTATTTCGAGCTAAAATGAGTCGAGCATGAGCGAACAAAGAGTTGTTCGTGTTCAGCTCGTTTATAATTCGCTCGTGTTTGACTCTTTTATAATTCGAGCTTTTAAAACTTGTTCGTGTTCTGCTCGTTTACTTAACGAACGTGCCGAACATGAGCTCGTTTACTTAACGAACGAGCCGAACATGAGTTTTTTCGCGAACAATAAGCTTTTTTGACAGCCCTATTCACATAATCATATTGCCACACAATTCTTGAGCAAGACTATAACCATTACAAAGTATTATATATCTATCTATCTATCTGTGTGTGTGTGTGTGAAGCTACACATCAATTCTCAAGTCCTCTCAATAACCACAATTAAGTCACACTGAGATTTGGAGAACTAAACTTCAAACTTGAGAAAATGTCTAAAGCCGATCCCTGATGTAATCCAACAGAAATGGGAAAATATTTGGTCAATCCTCCTTCAGTTCGAACACAAGTAACAACTCTAGCGTACATATCTATACATATCTTTAATGACTTTAATATAAGTCATATCAACACCTTTTTTCTTAAGAGCTCTCTATAGGATATCTCTTGGAACCTTATCGAAAGATTTTTCTACATTAATAAAAATCAAATGTAGATCCTCCTTATTATCTCTAAACTTTTCCATCAAACCTCTCAATAAATGTACAACTTCCGTGGTAGACCCGCCCGACATAAATCCAAATTGATTATGAGGAATATTTGTAATACGTCTTAACTTATGTTTAATTACCCACTCCCATAATTTTAAAGTACGCACATTAACTTAATTTCTCTATAATTCGCATACTCTTGTGCATCCCTTTTATTCTTAAAAATGGGGACCAAAAAATTCTTCCTCGACTCCTCAGACATTTTTTTTAGTTTTTAAAATAATATTAAAGAGTTTATTAAGCTAAGAAACTCCCAAATCTCCTAAACATTTCCATACTTCAATTGGGATATCATCAGGTCAAAACAACTCTAATGTTTAAACTTAAAAAAAAAAACATTACAGCACAAAATTCCTCCATGATAACTACACCAAACTACAATTTTGTCTTAAATTTTGGAAGATTTACATACATACCACTCAATTCCTACATATTTACATTTCAGATTCCTAAACTTTAATTTTAGCATACATGTCACCTTAAATATTTATGAAAAGCTGTATTTCATTTTTTTAATGGTCAAAATGGTATATTTGACCTGATATGGAAAATTTGGGTGGTATTAATGTAAAAAGTAAAGTATAGGTGTTACATATGTAAATACATATTAATTGGGTGGTATGTATGTTAATTGGGTGGTATGTATGTATGTATGTAAATGCTGCAAAAAATTTTATGAAACATCACAACCTTATTGTTTTTTCAATCTATTAATGCAGTTGTGGCTCATGTGGATATCCTTTGAATTTGACTTCTTCTAAACAATTGTCATCGTCCAAAAACTCTGTTCAGAGAAGGTCTAACAAGAAGGACATGCTTTATTTTCCGGTGGTCGATCTGAGTCGATTCACTCAGGTCGACGAGTTGAGTTGTTTCCCGTTCAGCCTGAGTTGCTACAAGTCGAAAATCAAACTTCTCTGTCGAAAATGTGGAATTCATATCGGCTACGGATACGGCCAATTTGGTGTTTTGTGTGGATCAGATGCTGACAGTGTTCCGTCTTCTTCTTCTTGTCAAAAGTATATTATCAAGGTTAGAGCCGTTCAACCTTCAGAGCAGTGATTTTCTATTCCAAATGATTGTTGGAAGATTTTCATACATACCACGCAATTTTTGTTTATTTACATATATATCTAACACATGAACTTCAATTTTTACGGACATGACACCTTACCTTTGTACGAAAAGGTGTATTTCATTTTCACGAAAAGGTATATTTCACTTTTTAAAAGTTAAAATTTGTGGTATTTATTATGTGATTTGAAAGATTTGGGTGGTATAAATGTAGTGGTATTTATTATGTGATTTGAAAATTTTGGGTGGTATAAATGTAAAAAAAAAAAAGTTTTAAGTTTAGATGTTAGATATGTAAGTACATAGGAATTGGGTGGTATGTATGTAAATGCCCCATAATTGTTTTTTAATCTGTTTGATTACTCTTCATTTATCTAATGAGAGGAACTATTATTTATAATGAGAACCTTTTCAGTATTATTGAATCATTTGCTTCATCTTTGTCCAACTTCATGTGTCTAATTAAAAATTTATTGAAATATATAAAAATCATTAAATGGAAATAAATCTAAGTAATTATAATCACTTTTATTTCTAATTAAAATTAATTATAATATAAAAATAAAAGCATGCAAGTATATATTTTGCTTTATTATTAATTTTTAGGAAGATTTACTTGCATGCTACACAATTCCTATTTATTTATATATTTAACACCTAAAATTTGATATTTACATGTAGACCATTTTACATCTACATGAAATATTTGAGTGTTAAAAATTTTAAAAATGGAAGTTTAGGTGTTAAATATGTAAATTCACAAGAATTATGGGTTAAATGCCCATAATTTTATTTTACTACATAACTTTGACTCCTCTGCTAACGTATATATTTAGTGGCTTTCACGGTACATTTGTAAGCTTTTTAATATGGTTTAGAACTCAAATATGACTATATAATATAATTTTATTTCATTTCACTACTTCATATTATCAATGAAATATGAATAAAATCTTCATGTCAACATTTTCTTTCTAAATTCTAATAAAAATATGAAGAAATAATTATCAAGACTGGTTTATCCTATTATAATCAAAATAAAAGCTCAATTTATCAGCCAAATAAGAGGGTGAAAATTAATTTGAATTTCCTAAATTTCCTTCCTTCCTTTATATCCTCGCTTTCACTTCCTTAAAAAGCTCCTTTCTCCTTATCATTGCTAAAAGATTCAACAATGTCCCATCATTGTAACAATAATATCATAATTATCAATTAAAAAAAAGGATAAGTGTAATTAACTCCTTAAAATGCGCCTTTGTCGTGTTCATGGAGATTTGGGTTTGCTCGGGTTCATGTCGTCATTATATCACACACATGCACGCCGTGATGACACTATAGATTCTTTTTTGGCTTAGCCTATTAGAAATCTTATCTTAGCGCTTATCTTATGGTGATTTTAGATATTTGACCATAGGATGATTATAGAATCATGATGGACTTGGCAAAAAAGACCATAGGGAGCTCTCATTGATCATTCAATTCTTAATTGTTTTAATTATCTTAAAACAGATTTGTCATTAGCTAGTCCCCATGTAAGACTCTTTCCAAGCTTCAAGTCCAATTGACATAGTTGGTGGTTTAAGCCATCATTTTTTTTCTCAATGTTTTAATAACATTTTTGTGCATTGTAATTAACCATTGAAGTTTTTCTTCACCTATGACGAACATAATTCTAATTTCTTTTAGACTCTAGATCATTATGATGATTTTGAGCCAAATGGTTTAATTTATTAGCCACCAAATCGTCGATGAGTTGACTATATTTGACTAAGATAAACTCTTTGAACCCTAAATTGATCAAATATGATAAAACTATATATTAGCAACAATCTAATAGATCTAGATGAACATTTGGTGTAGCTTGCTTAGACCAACAGACCCGTGAGAGCCACCCCTTGAACTAGGAGCCACAACTAGAACCTTATATGTTTTGTGGATGATTCTGGATTTAAAGTATCGATAAGTAAGTTAGTTACTTGAGTGGGTGAGATTATGAAAACCCCTTAAGTAAAATGAGGCTGGAATCTTAAGCATCGAGGGGATTTTTAGTGTGACGGTTGTAACTCGTCAGAAACTCTAAAGTTATGTGGGCTCGTGGGGGAGCACTCCTAGGATGGGTGACCTCTTAGGCAGTCACACCAACGGGGCAACATTGTGAGGGCATTAGGCCAAAGCATACCATATCTCGATGGGTGAGAGTTTGGGCTTTTACAAATGCTAACAAAGCATTGCACTAGACTGAAAATGAGAATTGACTGTCATACAAATTAAAGGGTTATGCCATGAGATTCACCTCTTGAATCTTAGATGAGATAAAGTATTACATGGTGTGCGTCACTTTTGAAATTATAGGGGCCACCTATAGAATCCTATTTTTCTAGATAATGATTTTGGGTTTACGGTACTGACGTGATGTCATTTACTTAAATGGAGGAGATTGTGAAACTACTCAAGTAGAAAGAAACTAAATTCTTAAGCATCGAGATACTTTTTAGTGTAACGATTGAAGTTTTGTCAAAAACTCTAAAGTTAAGTGTGCTCGCTTTGTAGCACTTTTGAGTGGGTAACCTCTTGGGAAGTTAACACCAACGAGACAAAACTGTGAGGCCATAGGATAAAGCGAACAATATCTTGATTGGTTAATTGGAGCTATTAAATCCAAATTGACTTAGTTGAACACTACTGGCTTTATTTAAACTAAACTAACTTCAAACTCAATTTGGCCAACTGCTTTGGACTATAAGCTTCCCATAAGATACAACACACCTCGTAATTTGACTATTTGGATCCAACCGACCCAGTTTGGTCTAAATGGACTTGAATTGGTTTTGAGCCAAAACAGACCCTTAACCTAAAAACTAATTCTATTAATTGAACACAGGTATACTCTATAGGATGCCATTACACAGGTATACCCTAGTTAACTCATTTGACTCGTGTTTCCTATCAATTTTGTTCAAATGCTTGAATCATTTGAACCAACATGCGCCAAAATGAGCTCATCTCCTCACTAACTAAGAGAGTTTGAACTGTTTATCCCCGTGATCAGCCAATATCCTGACTTAGTTGAGACATACTGGATAAAATTAATTGAAGTTAAAGTCCTAGTATTTGGCAATTTTTTTTTTTTTTTTTTAAACATAGTGGTGGAGCTAACTTATTTGTGGTACTAAACTTAATTGTATTGTAACATTTGTTGTGTAGGCTTGACTAATAAATTTTAATATATATGCATTTTAAACTTGGATAAATTATCAATGATATTATTATTGTCATTTATATTAGATATTAAATATTTTATAAGATTGTTAGTCCTATCTGGTAACCAATGTACACCATCTTAGCCTCAAACATAAATTGATCCTTCCTTCAATGACAATTTAATCCCGCTTCGCAACCAAGCCGAAATAATGTTGTACAAAAGAAAACAATCGATTAAGGAGCGAGTGAAGAAAGAATTGCTAACAAAGCTACATTTGTTATGCATTTCATAGATTGATGATGAAAGTATATCAAAGCATACAGCATTATTATTTGTAATAAATCATAAAACTTGAAACCATAGTATCACCACTATATTATAACTAATGTTGATTGAAGTTATATCATTCTGTGAATGAGTTCACACTAGCCAAACATCATTTTATTGATGTTAGTCAAATACCATGTTTTTCTATGAAAATATCACTCTTTTCTAACTCATTTCATATTTTGATTAATGGAAAATTTACATACATAGCACCTAATTCTTACGGATTTACGCATCTCCTTCCTGAACTTCCGGATTTACAAGCATAGACCTCTGCATGAAAATGTAGATTTACCCATTAAAAAGTGATAATTAGTGCTATATTTGATGTGATACAAAAAAAAATTGAGTCTGTGTGTAAATATGAAAGTTTAGGTGTGGGATACATAAATCCATGAGAATTGAGTGCTATGTTTATCATCTCTGCAGAAGAACAACATAACCCTACAACACAAACAGATTCCCCCTACAATCTTAAACTTCACTTTTTACATTTATACCCCAAATCATTTACATCACATCAAAAATAGCCACTTTTCATGCATAGGTAAGGTGGTATATATGTAAAAAATTGAAATTTTAGGTCTCACCAATATGTAAATGGTGTAAATACATAGGAATTAAGTGGTATGTATGCAACTCTTCCAAAATAAAACCCAACCTGTCCATGTTCCTCATCTCACATAGATCTGACGATAGCGGTAATAAAAGGGAGAAGAAGAAGAACTACCAGCACAGTACCAAGCAAGAAGGCCATACAATACCATTTTCTCGATCTCTTCTGATAACCTTTAGTCTGCTCGAGCTCAGCCACTCCACTCCTAACAAAAGAGCTCGCACGTGCGACATGGCTTTCAATGTCGTTAATTTGCTGCCCCTGAGCTTCGACGACGACGGCCATGTCCAAGAACACCTGATGCAGGTCCAACAAACTCTTCTCTATCTCCTTC